>NC_054554.1:14574144-14874144 GCF_017654505.1 Polyodon spathula
TGGAACCCCGACACTCATGAGACATTACAGAAACTGCAAAATGATATGATCTGAGTCCTCCCTCGTTCTGTCACCTATTTTCCCGTACATCATCACACTCTCTGCAACCATATGCCACTGCACCTAGCCAAGAAGATAGACATAAATGTACTGTGGTCTCCCTCACTTTACAGTCAGCAAAAAACTGATTTGGCAAATTGTCCCCCACGTTATACTTTACAGAACACATTATTGCATTGTAACCTGCTTTTTCTTCACTGAGACATATGTTCCAGCAATGGATATTGGCAATGACCCAACTGGCAGTTTGAGCCCTAAGGAAATTGTGCTACTGTAAATTAGGGCTGACATAGTAATCCTGATTTTCCATTCTAGAAATGACCAATTCTGTTTCTCCATTTTTCAAAATAAGAAATTCTTTTTTTTTTTCGTTTTTACCAATTTATTAAGAATTTACAATGTAATTTGAAAATAAATAACATTTTGACATAAAAAATCTATTGATTGGCAAGGGGTCACAATCTATAAAGCAGGAGACAATGACAATATTGACCTTTTTCAATTAGCTGACAAATTAGCTGATAATTTTCTCCTGCACAACAGTTGACTATTATATTCATAGCAAACCTGATGAAGGGTGTCTAGTTAACAATGAATTCACAAAATACTTCACAAATAAATATGTTAAAATAAGTAAGAAAATCCCCCATCCCATCCTAGCTTTCAATACTTAATCATAAATAGCTTTTTGTGAAGTTGAAGATTAACAGTATACCAAGGTCTGCTCGATATAAGGATGAATAGATGTCCACAATACTTTTATTTTAGCATTTGCTGGGAATATGATGGATATCCATATAGTAGGACATAGAAGAATTGTGAAAAAGAAAAGAACACTGGAAGAGGCTGAACCCTAACTCCAGACTGAGAAGACTCAGACACAGACTCAGACACAGCATATTTCAAAGCTGGAAAATATATTTTATTTCTGGTAAATCATGGTGCTGTCTCATTAAAATCAGTATTCAGACTTTAGAAGAAGTGGGTTTTGTATTTTTCAATACTGTCCAATACTGAGGAGGATATACAATAGTTAATTAAAATGTTGGATTGTATCGTTCATAATGAAGACAGATATTTGATGCATTGCGTTTATCATATTTGTGCAGATTTAAATTAGGCCCATCTGCAACATGAATAGAAGTTAAAAAAACAGATAGACTAAAATATTTTTAATAAATCTGCCATGCTTTATTAAAAGAAAAATTCCATTATGAATAATATGTTTTCTTGATAAATTACGCCCTGGGGAGTTACACATTTATGCATATGCGCATAATATTAAATAATATCGCTGTTAACAGAAAAGGATAGATAAAAACATTGGATCACACAGAGGATAAATGGAACATTGATCATTGATTGTTTTTGCCAGAAATTGCCATGACAAAGGTCCCACATTGCAAATATATCAGCAAAAGAGAGTACAAGATTTTCATTGCTTTGTACACTGTGAAGGTTGCACCCGATGCAGTCCAGAGTGCTCTACCGCCAGGGTAAGTTGATGTCGACTTGTTTTGGTCATTGACAGCTGACCATCACCTAATTTGAAAACATTAGCTTTCAGATACATAAACGCAGTAACAAATACAGTTGATGCTGAGCGCAGCAACTCGCTGTATAATTTTGTCCTGTCAGATCAGAGGCGTTCTCTTTCGGAAAACAGAGCTGGTGTTCTTTTATTTCAATCTTGGAATTTAGAAATACTTTATGGTGTTCCTTTACGGGAGGCTGTGTGGTACAGTGGTTAAAGAAACCTACTTGTAACTAGGAGGACCTGGTTCAAATCCCATCTCAGCCACTGACTCATTGTGTGACTCCAAGCAAGTCACTTAACTTCCTTGTGCTCCATCTTTTGGGTGAGTCGTTCTTGTAAGTGACTCTGCAGCTGATGCATAGTTCACACACCCTAGTCTCATATCTTGTAAAGCACTTTGTGATGGTGGTCCACTATGAAAGGCCCTATATAAAGATTATTATTATGTTAAAAAAAATTCCATTGTTTTCTACTTAGTTTTTTTTTTTTAATTATTTATTCATTTATTTATCTTTTTTATGCTAGTATTTTGATATCCAGTATGGGAGGAGAACCCAATACAACTGCACAATACTTTGTTACTTTGCACTTGTACAGAGATACCACATCATTTTGCATAATTTTTGCTGTGCACAATTCACTGGGGTGTAAAATGGCTTAAAGCCCAGAGTTATAATCTTCAAATCATTTTACCCTTTATCTACATTATCTATCCCCTCTCTACACAAATTATGTTCCCTTTAAATCAATGTTAACCAAGGTTTTTCGTCTTTCATTTTGCATTTATTTTTTATTTCTTGATGTTGTAGATCTTTTGGTTTCTTGAAGAAACTGCTGAGGTGAATTAAAACAGAATACCTGAAAGTAAGACACTGAGCTTTTTCTGTAATCTAGTACCAAAGAGTACGTTTTAAAAACAACATAAAATAGAGAGGAAAGTGGCCTTGCAGAAAATGAGTTAGCTATTTTCTTTAAAAAAAAACATATAGAGAATTGGAAGTACATAACCTGTGATATGTATGGAATTATTTTGTGAGCTACGACCACTTTAAATAGAAGTGAAATATGTATATTTGTTCTGTTCCCCTAATACACTCCTGTATACACAGCGCAGCCGGGTGTTAAGCAATCACTGAATCATTTATTAAACATACAGCTGTTGTAGTGAAGAGAACAGCTGTGTATAGAGCATTTGTGTAATTCCATCTTGAGACAATGAGAGGACCAACATGTCCCAGACTTTCATAAAAAAAAAAACTAAAATGCAGAATGGTATCCATGAGAAATGAAAAAACAAACAAGCAATGGAATTAGCCCTTCTCTCTCCTTAACAATTTAAGCAAGAGGGTTGTTCAATGTCATGACTCCGATTTGATTCAGCTTAATATCAATGCAACTTCCTATGCTGTTTACCCAAATTTCTCCTAGTGGGCAAGCATGTCTGGGGTAGTTGTGTGCCACATTTCCACCTGCCACTGGGATTGCCTTAATATCGATTTGAAATCAAACTTCTTCATTTTCAATCCTCAGCAAGATCTAATCGATTTTATAAGGGGCTCTGTCAGCCCCCAGTTAGAATTCCGGGGTGGCAGAACTCTACTACCCCAACTGATGGTGGAAGTTATCTAGTGAGCAACTAACGTGAAGTATGCATAAGATGGGTTTTAAATATTGGACTGTGGGGAAAAAACTAATGGGAATATATTAAACTTTAGAAAAATGTGACACATGCAAGTTACATTTTACTTTTATTTAACATACAGTTGCAGATTGGGTTGTGGTCTGCAGATAGAACTGGCTGCAGTCTAAATTTGATATTGGGGATAATATGATTTTTACAGATGGAAAAGTGGAATTTGTCCCTGGCTACAGATGCATAACAGATTACACTATGTAACACAATTTTTGTTCCTGGGTAGTAAGTGTTATTTCCTAATTGCTTATGCCTCAAAAGTATAGAAAATGGCTATTATTCCCCACAAACTTTGCTTTTGTGACCAGGACAGTGACATTTCAAAATATCACTATTTCCAATGGGAGAACGGGCAAACGTGTGTCTTTTCGTTCACATAAAGTCAGAAAAAAACAACATATGAATCCAAATTAACATGTATTTATACTAAAGTAATACAAAAATGACTACAAAAGATTTAGAAGTGAGTAGTTTTTCGAGATAGATAATAGATTAAATAAGAGAGGGCAAGCTTTGACCCCCAAGGTAACAAGGAGTAAGGAAGATAGAACTATCATCCTGAAAAAAATCTAATCTACTCCTCCCCTGACAGATAAAACTTTCAAGATCAGCCTCACTTAAGCCATTACCTGCCCTTCCATTTCCAATCCTTCAACAGGTCGATTAAAACTCTGCCAATAGATAAAATCATACAATCGCCCAAGCCAAGGCCGAGTATGAGGATACCAGGAATAGGTCAGAAACTTAATGTGAATTTATCAGCCAGAACTGTGGGCCAGATACACATATGATTTAAACATAATTTAACATTGGGTTTAATGGATTAAATAATATCTGGTTTTCAATTAACAAGAAGCAGCCTTTTTAACAGATTGTGACCACTAAAGCAGAACTCATATTGTTGGAAAAAAGTCCATGTTTTTATTTAAATTATATTTGAATGCAGGGTTGATGTCAGCTCCTGCTTTTCCATTCCGATTCTAAAAGTGTTTTTTTTTTTTTTTTTTTTTTTTTTTTTTTTTTTTTTTTTTTTTTTTTTTTTTTTTTGTTTTTTTTTTTTTTTAAATGCCCCCAAAGCAAGCAGTAGCCATTGCAACCCATCAATTATATTCAATGATCACTTAGCAAAACCATAGCACAATGAATGGCTAACACACATACACAAGGCATAGAAAGTTTAAAGCTGTGCTCACTCTTGTGAAATGCTATGGTAAAAATTAATTATTCAACCACATTAGCATTGGAGTGCTTTATTGGAAATACGATACTTTTTTAACAAACACACAAAAACAGGTTTACTTGGTGTTATCTGTGCTTGTTTAAGAAGTAAAAAACAGTTTCATGAAAATCAAACTGTATTTACTAGACTTTAAAACAAAGAGTTTATAAATCCACTCATGCTTTACAGCTTTCTCAACAGGGCTCAATAATAGAAATCACTTCATTGGAATCAATTTGAATTCACAGAGTGTGACCCTCTGGTTTATACCACTTTCCTGCTCAATAAAGTGATGCAACCGACCGATTGTAAAGTTATTGATAAAGATGCAGCAGAGAAATAGGACTGTAGTTACTTAACTGATTAACCTCGCCACCTTCATGTGAAGCTGCCACGTTGGCAGTCATCCACTTAATAGGAAAGTACAGGAAAGGAAAGCTGTGCTCAGAAATGACTTGAGAAGGTTTATTTGATTAGGGGTAATTGGCATATTAATATTGATACAAGCAGATATTTCCTCATATGTTTCTGCTCTAAGGTTTTGTTAATAATAAGATGCATAATCTGAATGACAAGTTTTACATGTAAACATTTTAAATATGTATCATATCTGAATAAAATTTGACCTATTAGGGGTAGATTAATTTACAAATACAATGGAGTTGATAATACATGATACTGATGTGGGTACTATGGTGCAGTTCTATCAACCAAAATGTAATTACCAATATGTTATAACATTCGGTGGGCCCAATTTACAAAGCGTTAACCCATTATTTGAAGGATGTTGAAAATTGTTATTAAAAATACAATATTATTAGAAGGAAACAATTTAACAATGCTGTTGGCTTCAGTAAGAAAAGTCAGTATTATCAATATTAAACTTTATCCATAGTAACAATAAATGATCGCAAAAACAATCATAGAAGATGATATGGTACCAGGTGGTGGTTTCTAAGGAATGAAAACATTTCTCTTCTGATTGATATGTTATTTTTATAATACTGCTCATAAACTATAGTCCAAACTGTAAAAAGGGAACCCTGAAGCCATGAACTTCATTCCAAAAATCACATTTGGATTAGATGATAAACCTTCCAATATTATTGCAACTGAGTCTAACTGTCAAAGCATGTCACAGTATAAGTTATCAGATGACTGCGGCAAAATTATAGATCTTATCAGAATTCCTTACCAACATATGTTTTTCAAATTCTGTAGTATAATCCTAGCTCAACTTAATGACCAACTTGGTACAGGGCTGAAATATCAGTTTTCTTAACTAACACATTCTTTGTCTTGTTTAGAATCACCTTGTATTTGTTTCAGTCATCATATCCTGGTAAATTCATCCCAATACTGTAATCAAACATGTTCAGCTTATACCCCAGAGTGTAATCAATAACCTGTCCCCCATCAATACCCTGTAAAAATACATCATTAAGAAAATACCATATAGAACAAATGTGGTATTATTTATATTCACAACGGGAGAGTGTTACAGCGGGAGAGCTCTGAATTGACAGAAGACGTTTTCAAAGTCTGAAAATTATATACATAAGAAAGTTTGCAAACAAGAGGAGGCCATTGGTTTGGTTGTTAGTAGCTTATACACGTGTTTCTATCTACTCCAGATGAAGGATACATAGGGCTGGGCCAAATCAAACCCTGATTGCTCTTGCGAAAGAATGTTTATGCAATAATAATCGTTTGTTTCTATATCGCATTTTCTTTATCACGAAACCAAAACTAGCCATGTCCAATCTGCGGAATGGGTGGAGAGAAGTTTCACAGGAGTATGAGGGACGTCCGAAAGCAACATGAAAACAGCTGTTGACCAATCCCCAGCCGGTATTTGTGACATTTTGAAGGGTCAGAAGCAAGAAAGGTAAGAACGCTGTTGAAAATCCTCAGACGTGCAATGACATTTTGAAAGGGCAGGAAGCAAGAAGGTAGTAACATGAGAAAAGGCAGACACTTACTGCCAGGGCAAAATTGTATGAACATACTGATCATGATTATCTTCTTTTAAATACAAATATGACTAGTAGTAATAAGAAGAAAAAAATAGGTTTATTATTAAATATAATAATAATAATTAATAATATATAATAATAAATTTATATAATAATATATTTTATTTTTATTGTATAAATGTTGAAAAATACGGACGTGAGTTTGAAAGTAAAAAAAAGAAAACACGCGCGCACACCCTTGGAAGTTTTATACAATAAGAAGTCAAATGAAATGCTATCCAGTGCCGTGAAAAAAGAATAGTTGATTAGAAAATAGTGTGTTGTTGTTTGTACATATTAAAGAAATAATACGTATTGCTTTATGAAACATTTAACTGGAATAGTGGCAAAAAAAAAAAAAAAAAAAAGTAGGTTAAAGAAGTCTTGTGCGTGTTTCGTTTAAGGGGCAACAAACACAACGTATATTATGATAATAATAGGAATATATACATATACTAATATGTGATACTGTAAATTATTTATTTTAAACTATTCAGTGCTGTGTGCAAATGCTCGATATATGAGCGTCTTGAGGTATGTGGGTTTTTTTGGGGGTGGGGGGGGTTGCAAATATCAGGATGTTTAATGTTATTTTTTTTACTATTTGCTTAATATGCGATAGTTTTCGTCAGTTTGAAGTTGACTATAATATCCGGTCCTGTGAAAGTCAGGATGTGATTTATAGCTAGAATTGAGTAGATTTGTTTGGGTGAAAGCAAAGTCCACAAGCGATAGTTGCTTTTTGAAGAGTGAAAAGGGCTTGTTTTGGTTCGCAAGATTTCACTTGGGATTTTTCTTGTGTTTTATTACTGCAAATGCTTTTGCGTCCTTGTTTACTAAGTGCTAACTTTGATTTGTCCGGCCCATAGTTTGATTCAGCTCTGCAATCACTATCTGGCAGCCAAATCCCACAATGTGCAACAAATGGATCCTTGTTTTTTTGTGTGTGTGTGTGTGTGTGTGTGTGTGTGTGTGTATGTGTGTGTTTGTTAAGTTGACTTGCATAGCCAAATAAATAAGACATGGTGGTTTTTATTTAGTGTCCCAACCCTGTTGAATCAAACTTTGATCGATTTCTAAAATTATTTAATATCCATTCATCTTGATTGAAATATATGACAGATATGATGTACTCGTGTGCCACAATGATTTATATCAATGGATTTTGAGTCACAGTTGAAAAGCTGCAGTTTAAATCACGTCAGAGCAGGGAAGCAGCCATTGAAAATCTGTTAAAAGAAAATCTGATGAAGTTATGCAGAACATTTAACTGCCTGATTCAAGAAGACTTTTTTATGTATTAAAGTGTTTTAATATCTCTCCAGGCTTGGTCTCAATTTTCAAGGTAAGCAGAAAGAGCAGAAAGCATGTTTGGGTTCTTTATTCTATTAACAAACACATTCTGGCATGATTGGAATGAAATACACATCAGCTGAAGTTAATCACCGCCACCAAATGTAAACACCTTAATCCTGCATAGATAATACAAGACTTGCACCTCTGTCATTATTTCGCCACTGGATTCATAAACAGCCATTTGCTTTGGTAGATAAACTAAGTGTGATGCCTGTGATAGGGCTTGTATTGCCTAAGCTATTAATGGAAGCCTCTTATCTTTCAACAGAACAGGACCAGCAGCTAAAAGCTTACCTACAATACCATGGCAGTGCACATCTATACAAACCTAGCACCACAAGGATCTCTGATAGGGGAATCAATGGTAAGTATTTATTATTATTATTATTATTATTATTATTATTATTATTATTATTATTATTATTATTATTATTATTACAAGATCAACAGAAGTAGAGAGAGACTGAGCATGAATTCCAAATCTAATATTTTAAGCTCTAGAAGTAAGGAACATACTTTATTCTATGAGAGTATGATTGTTCCATAGTGCACTTAATTTCTTTATTTCAGTGACCAGACAATTTAGATTATATTTTGGAGCAGGAGAAAGAGGAAACATTATCCGACATATTTGTTCCACAAGTATTGAATCATGTGTAGATGCATTTTATAGATGGCGCTCATTTAAAAAAAAAAAATGGATGAAAAGTAAGAAAAACAAGCAAAATCACACAATTCAGCCTAAATAGGATGCGGTATACATGGGTAAAAAGATGTGGCAATAGACACATTTATTTCTACAAATATCTCCTATGGTAATTCCATTAAAAGGTGAAACAACTTCCATACTTAATATTTCATTTTTGGCCATCACTTGTAGGAACAATTCCTACATTAGAGACCTGTCCTTTCTTTTTAGGGTGTCAAATGTAAAGTAGACAATTCTGGTATGCCATTGAACAACACAACTTCTCAACCGAGCCTGTGTTACACCTTTTCAAATACACCTGATGTTGTGCTGGTATTAACCCTTTTCAATACATTTATTCAGCGCTTGTCAGGCGCGTCAGGTCCAATTTATTTTCACACGCGCTGTTTATTTTACACGTGCTGTTTAATTTTTTTTCATAGTAAAACACGTTTAAAAAGCACTGCATGGCAAAATGACATCAGTACTGCATCTCCAGCCAAGCCCCACCCCTTGTTCGATATATTTTTTATATACCTTTTTATAATGTGCATACTGATAAATCCTCTCCTGATCACTTGTTTTATCATCAAACTCCTCAATAATGCGATCCACGTCAGTATTCTATTACTATAACATCTCAAAAAGCTCTGCAAATGTCTGTGATATTCTTTTACAGCTATAGCTGTAAATCTTCTCTCTCATTGTAATGAAACTCATCATAGTGCAAGACTGATTATAAGGCAGAATGGTTCTGACTAAGAGCTACAAAGGAATGAAGGTTTCTCTTATTGGACTGATCCAGCGAAACCGGTATGCCATGCTCATGTATTACCTGTATTTGTATGGTATAAATTGTAATAGTTGGATGATGTGCCCCGCCGCACCCACCTCCTTTGCCTTTTATAAGAGGGACAATTTTGTACCATGCTTTGCTTACATGATTTCCTGGAGGATGGAATCATGGGATAATTGCAATCACAACTCATCAGAGACACAACACTCGGAATGAGAGCTCCAAATACTACTGGGGAATAACAAAGAAGTATAAGGATCTCCAATTCCTATAAAATATTTCATAAAGTGCTCCTATTTTTGACCAAGAATAATGCTTTAGCACAGTACTTGGCATTTAAGGTAAAATAAATTAATGGGTTGTCCTTTATTCCTTCAGGGAAGTGAAAGCACAAAAGTAAAAAATGTTAACATCACGGGAAGGCATTAAAAACACATTATTTTCCTTGCTCTATTCCCCCATTCTCTAGTTCACCCCTCACCTCCTCGACATCATCATTAAACTCCTGGCCTGTAATTCGTTCAAACGCATTATCAGCACCTGCTTGCTATGTGTGCTCTGTGGATTCACTTGCAGACAAATTGTTTATATTTGCTGCACAATAAAATGTCAAGCCCTTGGACTCCATACATAACCACCCATGATAATGACAGTATTCCATACAGATGATTACAATGTAAATCTCCAGTTAGAGAGAGGGCGGGATTTTCAAAATTCAGTGTTACTGTATCGAACTCGTGGTATAGTAATGAGAGCTTTAGCAGCAAGTGATTTTCAAACAAAATGTTTTAATTAAATCAATCTGTTAATGCCTCGAAATTGAGTTGATGAGGTTGTTAATGAACGTATTTTTCGTTAAAAAGATTAATTGTCGCAGGTCACCCACAACCTACATCACTTCTTGTCTCAACAACTAGATAAGGGGAACATGTTAATTAAAATGCATGTTAATGAGATGAAGAAATATGAATGGAAATATAATTCACTGTTAAGGAAACTATCAGCGTACAGGGTGACAGCTCTCCCACCAGCTAGCAGCAGCCAAATGGAAATAAAAAATAATGGGAATATTTTGTGGATAATGCTGGATTTACAATTCTCTGGAGTGTGGGTAAAAATCAGACTGGGGCGGGGGGGGGGGGGGGGGGGTATTTTGTCACAGCTTACTATATACAACACTTTTAATGTGCAGTTTGCAATTTATTTATTTTTTGGTTAAAAAGGAGAAAAAAATACCATAAGCCATCTATGTATATTGGTTGGAATTTATTTTCTTATGTTGACATCTACTTTTGTCTGTATTTTAGTGTGTACAATTGTAGGCTATAAATAAATACATTTGAAGTGCAATTTGTGTTTGTAGTTGTTAGCTATAGTATACCTTGTATGTAACACTTCATTATATATTTATTAAGCTTTTCAAATTATGACAGAACTCCTTACCCAATACACAGTTTGTTTAGAATTAATTGTTCAGTGAATCTTCTAATCATGCATTTTCTCTGGTACTCTTTTCTTGTCTCCGCGATAAATAAACTCAGCATGATTATAAGTAGCCACTGAACACTAACTGTATTATAAGAACATTTTATATGCATAAAACATGTGAAGGTGAAAGTGTACATTGTACATAAAGTGTGGGGGGAGTCTGGCAACATTAAATACATTTGGCAAATTCCATGACAATGATCTCGACCACATTCATAGTGGATCTGTGTGCCCGTGTATGCCTGTTCTTCATTCTTGTACCGACTAGACAAAGGACTCATTGCAAATTTGTTTCAGTTGTATAATTCAAATAAAATCTACAGTAAAGGTCAGCTGTCATATAATGTACATATGCAGAATTCAAATAGGCTACAGTTGAATTGATAATTTCTTGGTAGTAACATTACACTGAGTGCAAATACAACAAACGTTCAGTAAGGTTACAAATGTTTAAAACAAGTGAATAGATCTCACCATAACCACAAGTATAGAAAAGGCTAAAATATTATAACTACAAATATTGCATTATCTAGGTTGTCTGTTAGAAATTAACTATGGTCCTGTACACCTCTCTCTCTCTCTCTCTCTCTCTCTCTCTCTCTCTCTCTCTCTCTCTCTCTCTCTCTCTCTCTCTCTCTCTCTCTCTCTCTCTCTCTCTCTATGTGTCTCTTGCTCTCTCTATCCAGCCGTGTCTGTTAAATTTGTTCAAGGTGAGTTATATACAGTATCGTTAATTAAAACCCTACTTTTCCAAGTGCAAATTAACTCCTGATAAATTATGACAATTAACACGGATTTGCTTTTAAATGTCCACGCAAACAAAATAAATAGTCTCAAGAAGCACTGCTCGTTAAGATATTAACATTACTTTGGAAATCAACATAATTTTGGAAAACACATTAGGATGATTATTTAATAACAAAATAGGTAAAACGACTGTTTGAAAATGCCAAAATCAATGCTACATATCGATTTGTAGATTAACACTGTTAATTTCTGGATTCATCTCTGGAGTTACCTTTTGAAAGTTCTGCCCAGAGTGTTGAAAAGACTGGATGCTTTTTTCCCAGGCGGTGGTGAACCGGCCTCTCTGGGTGATGAAAAACTGGCTTCCCCAGGTGGTGCAGACTTTGCAGCCCCAGGCACTGCAAAAGAGGGCAGGAGTAGTCCCTTGTTAGGCGACAGCACCAGCAGATCCTTGGGAGGTAGCTCCAGCTACTCTGTGGCTCTCCTTCAGTCACTGGAGACTTTGTGCGGCTCGGTCAATTGCATGGATGTACCTACTGCCTGTGGAAGTGGAGTATGTGTGAATCCTCCCGATGGGACTGGGGCCTCTCTCATATTGCAGCCAGGTAGTTGAGTACCATGGCTGTGATTTCTATAAGAAATGCTAGGTGGTGTTGCTGTTCTCAGGCTTCCCATCGCGCTGCAGCAGGTCAATCACCCTCGGGAGGTCCTCTCTCATGCTCACCTCGTGGTCCACCAGCCAGTCCCACATCTCCCTCGACCCCCAACTGCTCTCCTGTCGTATTGTTGGCAGCTGTGTGGGGTAATCCGACTGTGGCACTGGTGGCGGCGGTGGGACTTATCCTTCCTTGGGCTGTGGACGTTCCGGCTCCCCCTTCTGGGCGCTGGATGCTCGGGCTCCCCCCTTCTGGGCCCTGGACGCTTGAGGCTCCCCTCCTTCTGGGCGCTGGAGACACTGATACCTGGGCTACTGTTCTCTCCAGGTCTGCCTCTAAGTAGCAAAGGACGACCTCTGCAATTTCCTCCAGTGACCTTGGGCTGTGTTCTTGCTGCCAGGCCTGCCATCAGTCCCCATCCCTCTCCCACATTAACCCTTTGCGGTCCTATGTCGGACCAGGTCCAATATTACAATTTTCTTTTTCCGTTCCAATGTTGGACCCTGTCCTGTTGATATGCAGTGCCTTTTAAAACTGTTTTACTTTGAATAAAATTACTTTTAAACAGCCCATGTAAAATAAACAGAGTATGTGAAAATAAATTGGACCTGAGGCACCTGACAAGTGTTTTATATGCTTGTAATTGTAATTTTGTGTAGAGAATGAAACTGAAATTTATATGTTTCTCTAATGAATGTAACTAAAGTTGTATTGACTAGGAGGTTTAGATGATAAATTTATATGATAAATTTCATTTATAATGAAATAGGGAAATACATTCCATTTCTAACACACCCTTTTTGTATGACACACAACTGTCTATCAAATATTGTGAACCAATGGAAGGACCAACAAGGACTTGTTTACAGTTCAAGGGAATGCATATACATTGTGTTATTTAAACTCAAAACAAGGATTGCTCTCTGGATTTGCTTTCTTCAAAAGATTTATTCTCTCTCAACTCAAACTCTGAAGTTCTTCAATGAACACGCAATGATGTAATCTTCAAAGCTGTCCTGGAGAAGATGGGCTACCTCCGGAACGACGACTGCTTTTGCCTACATACTAAATAGAGTTGCTGCACAACTAACTTCTACAGAGAGGCGATCGTGTTAAGAAGACTTTGTTTTAAACATCACACCAACAGAATAAGTATTAAACTTATATTGTGCATTTACAGATAACTAAAGACATGCTTTTGATATTGTCACAATATGTCTATTCAGCTAGATGCTGAATATTGTACATGCGTACTTAGCCACTTGGATGCTGGCGCAAGTATATGTAATGTGTGACTGAACCGAACAATGCATGATCTATTAAGACTGCTTCAATACTGCAAAACTTTATGATCAGACAGCACATCAAGGAATTCATTATTAACATTTAACACTGCATTACTTTTCCTTGAATGTTTTATTTTGTTTATTCTTTATACATGTTTTTTTTTTTTTTAACTATGAAGCCTAACATTTATTCTTCTTCCTTTTGAGAATATGAATAAATTTAAGGGTTAATTATGCCAGAATCACTAGTTCTTATTTAATGATAATTGGTGAGGACACAGTTGTGACGTAAATCCTAGATATACAACATAAATATACACGACAAAACCTTGTTGCTTTGTAGGTACCCGGCCTATGCTTGTTTCTAATCCTGCAGAGCATATACATGTGTATAGTTCTAATATTCTTTTGGTTGCTTTTATTTGCTCTCAACATGTTTTCATAGAATGGCTTCAATTGAGAGGAGTCTACAGCTAAAACTACTTTTATGGAATGTAAATAAATTGTCCGATTAGGTGGAGTGCACAGAAGGAATTCTAATTTAGTTCAAACATGACTATGGGACACCTTTAAATAAGGGTCTGCTAAAGATTTTTTATTCGTTTTTAAGGGTTTTTTTCTTCTAATTTGTACTGATTATTTTAATGCTGCATGGTAACAGTACAATATATATATATCAGCAAACCTCTATTTGTCTTCATGAATGATATACATTCATCCACCCGATTCCACTCTGTTGTCTTCAATGAGGTATCAAAGAGACAAAAAGAAGTATAAACACATTGTACTCAACTGGATTTTGTTTGCATTGGGTACTATGAATGATTGCAGTCTAATGTAGTGTGTGATTGGATATTGGTCTGGTAATAGAGAAGAATTGCTTGGATTGCACTAAATGAAAAATGCACAATTCATTATCCTCAATGTATACAGAAGAGGGGTCACAACCCCTTTATTTTTTTTAGATTTCTGTCTTTTTCAAATGGGCCAGATTTTCAGATAAAAAAAGAAGTACTAACAAAAATCTATTGCCATACCTCTTATTAGCATTATTATCATCACGGGGTATATATATATATATATATATATATATATATATATATATATATATATATATATATACATACACACACACACACACACACACACACACACACACACACACACACACACACACACAGTGAACTGACATACGTAACATTGTTCAGAGACTCTCTTCGTTGACGACTTGTGGAACACCAAAAAGAGAAGAGAAAGTGTGTTTTAATGCTTTGGTTGTCACTCATCTGATTAAAGGGAAAAAAGGGTTGTCTGCAACTAGTTCAGTATACAAACTGAAAAAAACATTTATATGACTTAACTAAGTTTAAGTGCGGCAACCGGAGCTGCAAATTGGCAGTACTATATACCATTAACTCAACACAGCGAAAGGCTGTCATCATCTGTCTGAATGAAGATAAAAGAATAAAGCCCACAAAAGACAGATGCATTAATTACAATAAAAACATTCAGAATTCTATAACACGACCCAGCTAAATGAAATGAACAGTTATTAGCCAAGCTAAGTAAGACAAACTACGTCCAAAGCAGGAATCAATATCTATGAGGTAAAAGCTTCATGTAGAAGGAAACAGAATTTAAATATAAGAATTAAAAAGTCCTAGTCGTGTAATCACCACTTGAGATGGAAATCACTTGGAACCTGTAACAATAGTCCCATCTGCAGCATGCATGAGAAACCAATAATTGGTAATATAATAATATGTTACAAAACTTAATATGTCATCACTCAGCTGTCTCTAGAGCATTCATTTCTCTACCTTCATTGCACTTAAGAAATCTCATTATTCATGTAATTTAATTTCCATCTATTGTATCTAAGAGTGTGTTGTACAGTGCAAACAATAAAAAAGATGGATAAGCTAGATAGGCAAAAATATTAAAAAATAATTCCAACATAAATTGCACCCTTTATTCATTTTACACATTGAACTGTTGGCATTGTAAAGTTTTCTGACGTACAAGGAAGATGTAAAAGCATGACCAGAACATTAGGAGAATATTAATTTACAAATGGAACCCCTTTTTATACACCTTAACGGCCAGGAGGGTCTTAATCAATAATCACAATAACCCAAACACTGAATGCTGGTAGAGAGAAACAGTATTGATATGAACAGAGTGTGAGGAATTACACAGAACAGATTATCACCACTGTCTGTAAACAATACGTACACCATCAACGGTGCTTCGTGATGCTCGCCAGTGTTCAATGACGCTCGCCAATGTTCAGTGATGCTCACTAGTGTTCAATGATGCTCGCCAGTGCTTCATGATGCTCGCTAGTATTCAATGATGTTCGCCAGTGTTCAATGATGCTCTCCTGTGCTTCCTGATGCTCGCTAGTGTTCAATGATTCTCGCCAGTGCCTCATGATGCTCGCCAGTGTTCAATGATGCTCGCCTGTGCTTCCTGATGCTCGCCAGTGTTCAGTGATGCTCGCCAGTGCTTTATGATGCTCGCCAGTGTTCAATGATGCTTGCCAATGCTTTATGATGCTTGCCAGTGTTCAATGATGCTTGCCAGTGCTTCATGATGCTCGCCAGTGTTCAATATTCCACAGGCATCGATGAGCAAAGTAGGGTTTGTAGGGTTCTCATTATCTCGCCAGAATCGCACAACACTTTAAAATTTAAAATATTTTTACAAAATGAAAAGTTTGGATCTTAGAAATAGCATAATAGCCAAATGTATTTTTAAATTACTATAAAATGAGGCATGCCATCACATTTGTTATATTTACCGATTGGTTTTATGTAGAAATGTCATGTCAGAAAAATATAAGCATTTCCGCCTCAAGAAAAGGAACGCCTTAGCTACTCAGCTACTTAAACTGTTTAAGCTGGTAACTGACACTGCCCCTGCAGTAGGGAGAATGTCAAGTTCAGGCTGTGCTGTTGAAGATGGCCAACAATCTGAACCAGAACAAGCAGAAGGGGCCCCTAGCTAGAGATGTCTGAGTCTGAACCATGGGTACTAATGCACAATGTTCTTTCCCAACCATGTTCAAATCGTTTTCATCACAATCTTTAGTGCTTGAGTGTTTTCTGCTGAGAAAATCATATTAAATTATTATTATAATTATTATTATTATGGGGGTAGCAATGTTAAGGCAGTGCACAGTGCCCCGAAAGTTTAATCCGACACATGCATTGTGCATTGTGTTACAACAAGCAACACTGTCACTGGTGTTCATGTCAGATGGTATTTGAGGGTGTGACAGGGATCTGAACTTCAGAAACTCATTTCAGTTCATGGACAGATGATTCATAAAAATTTTTAAAAAATACAAAGTGTTCTGATGCCCAACTCAAGCCACTAGTTTCTCTGAAAGGAATGCACATTCATTCAAAATGAAAAGCAAGAACTGAAATTTTCTGCTAATTCAATCCACCAGATATATTGTTCACATCAAACTAGATCTTTAAAACACCTATTGTGTTTCCCCCCACTCTTCATTGGTTATACTCAATTTCCTCCTCTTCAATTCCACTCTTCTCTTCGACTGGGTTTTACTTTATCATCCTCATTCTTTTTATTAGAACAACACTGCCTTGTATAATAAGATCTGGCATAACACAGTGAGGGAAATTGCAAATTTGCAAGGGCTTATTACAACTGACTTGTTCAAATCCATTTCTGATGCCGATAGTGGAGAATACAGCTGCTTCTGAATGTAAAACCCATTTACTTTTCAAGGGGCTCGATTAACACAGACTAGCATGAGCTTTATAATGATGGAAAGGCATTATACCAGCATGTTTAGTGTTTGAAAATCTGTCCGGTACATTTTCCTAATGGATAAGACTGTTCCTAGTGAACCAATATACAGAGACCATTTCTTGGAACTGTTCTAGTCACAGTCAGTCATTAGGCAAAATGGTTTCCATTTTTTCTTGCTTGATTTTTTTTTTTTAATACAGAAAAATTGTATGGTATATGCCTGTCATTCTCAGAGCATTTCGTGTATCCCTGTCCTATTACATGAACCTATTCGTTTTGAATCATGTTCATTGAAACATGCTAACAATTTTCAGTCTTTGCCACTTAAAATGATGGAAGCTAACAATTCTTGTTTCTTATCTACATCAGTGACTTTCTGTATGTCGGGGGTTAATTAGCTAACTTGTCAAATTTGTAGACAACACAAAGCTTGGGGGAGTGGCAGACACACACCACATACAGAACTGAGCAGAAATGTGACAAATTAAATTCATGGTCAACACATGTAAAGTGTTACATGATGGACACAACAATGTAAGATCCAAATACCAAACAGGTGGAACAGAATTAGAACAGGCACACCAAGACAAGGATCTTGGTGTGGTAACAGATTCATAGCTGTCAGCAACTACACATGGGAAGCAATCAAAAAGGCAAACAATGCTTGAGTTCAAAGCAGAAAACCCACACTAATCCCAGAATGTAAAAAACTAAACTATGAAGAAAGGATGACAAAACAAAATCTATTTAGCCTGAAACAAAGAAGAATCAGGAGGAACATTACTGAAGTCTTTAACATCTTAAAAGGAGCTGACACAGTTAAACCACATTACTTTTTAAATGCAGTACAGAAACCAGGACAAGAGGACACAGTTGGAAATTAAGTGGAGATAGACTTATGACAGAGGTAAGGAGTCACTTCTTCACACAAAGAGTGGTGAATGTATGGATTGGGGTACATAGTAATTTTTTGAGGCAGAGAAACTTGAATCCTTTGAGATGCAATTTGATGAAAACACTCTGGTGTGGAAACGTTGGCTTTTCTTTTTTCTTTTAATAAATTATTTTTGGATTGCAACTGAGTGCTGTTATCATCTTTTCTTTTTGAAAAGTTCTGAGATCAGCTATTAGGAACCAGATGATGTGACGAATAAAATAAAATAAAATAATTACTGTATGGGGACAGCACATTTCAAATCTTTACTGTACTGCCTTCAAGACTGTCAGAAATGGAATTCAGGTACTTTTCTTTTTGGTCGATATAACTATATATAAATGAATGACCAGGTAGTTCTTAAAAGAGCCTTAACAACTAAAACATAAAAACTGTACTATTAAAAAAAATACTTTTAAACAAGTTTGCATGTGGCTTCAATATGTCCTATTCATCAAACATATTCTGTTTTTACATTTTAACTAGCTTCTTCCATAAACAACTGATTGCCCAGCATTCAGCCAGTGTGGAGCTACATATAACCATCTGCTGGAAAGTCCTATTCTACAGTATAAAAAACTGAGCCTGACCCGGTATATCATTCAGTGCCCTTTTTTTATAAGACATAATAGCCATCGGTGCACCTTATTACAATAATTTGCTGAACTTCATTGAAGACCTGCGAGATGGTACTGGAAATAGCAACAAATTGAACGTGAGCGTGGTTTCAAAAGTAGGATTGCCAAGCATGCATATATCTACTAAATGTTTTGGATTTAATCAAAACAAAGCTTCTGCTTCATTTCATTTACATAAGCAAAGCATCTGATACATAGGTTATTAACCCAATTTCCTTGACAAATTGAGCATTTCCTAAAATCTCATCAAGGACTCTTCACCAGCTCTAAAGTGACTGAGGGTCCCTGCTTTACTGCATGCCACACAGGATTTTAAATAACAACAAAACACAGCTTCATTAAAGTATTATTGCCCAATGCAGAGATCAAAGATAGATACATTAGCTGTGTCCTGAGCCAAATACGAGAATACATTTAGTTATTTACAGGTAATGAGTGCTGCAGTGGTTATTAATTCAATTATAAACCGTGCAAATGTTTTTCTGTGTGTGAAGACATTTTATTTTAAATGTAAGCTTGCCATAGTTCAAACAGAGTGAGATGAAGTCCCTACCTATTTTGAATGTTTTAGTCTAAGAGTATTTACCTATCAGCATTGTCTCATTCAATATCATATTGCTGTTGCTTTTAATGTGTCAATGCATACTGGGTGCAGGCCATGCGGGGCATCCTTTTGTCCTGCTTGGTCTGAATACGTTTTTAGGTTTTGTTTTGGGCCTTGAACTTATTGACATTTATGTTGCCATCCAGAGTGAGTTTCAAGAGGGCAAGTACATGTTAGATAATGGACACTCTACTGGGAATCTGATTGGCTGAGACTATCCGTGAGGTTGCTGAAAGACCTGATCTGAAACAAACTCTGATGATGGTGAACAAAAACCACAATATTGTAGTCTTTTACAATTTTCACACAAGAATAGCCTGTTCAAGGAGCTGACTGCTGCTCTTAACATTTTAATTAGGTTAGCTCACTATGGTAATAGCTAATTATCTTTTCGGGCAATAGGGTTACAGTATCTCCAGTGACGGCGGTTTTTGTTATGCCATATATTACAATGTGTCTCGAGTTGTTAAACTGATATAGCTGATAAGAACTGCATTAACAAACAAACAACTTTGTATCCTTGTTACTGTTGGCTGCACGCATTTATATATGTAAGCATAGAATTGTCATCATTTGTTGGCATACTTTCTTACAGCGCTTTAGACACAGGAACTAATTTAGTTATTTTCTGTTGAGTGTCAAAATTGAGTGTTACTGTTATGCTTTACAACACCCACAAAAATACAGGAGGTTTGAAGGTTTACTTTAAATTAAAAAGGCAGAAAGGCAGAAAACTACAGCAATTTAGAGAGTTCAAACCATTAGATCAGCCAGAAAAACTACAGCTGTTAGGATATAAAAAACAACACAAAAACAGCTATTGCTTAAAACAAGCCTGGCAGCAATGTCTTAACAGAGAAAGAAAGAAAGATAGGGAGAGGGCAGAAAGACAGTTACACAGTGAGGGAGAGAGAAAGAGAGAATAGCAAGATCCTAAACTAAATACAGAATCAGTGACTTTAGATCAAGACTGGCAGACTCTAGTTAAACCAGAAGGCCAGAGAGGACTGATTCTATAACCAGTATGACAGTGAAGAGATGGATTTCATTCTCCAATGTACAGAATACAGAGAAGTATGAGATAAATATATTCTCAAGCTGGCAGAAAGAGAAGGAGGTATTCTGATGACAGGGGATGAAGAGGTAGCAGAAATCTAAGAACAATACACATTATTGCAGCCTGACTACTTGTATACATATGTACATTTAATGCATTAACTTTGGTAATGCTTGTATATGACTTGTCATGCCACTCAAGACCATTTACATTTGAATTTTAGAGAGAGGGAGAGATGTAGATATACAATAGGATCAGAAGAATGGGAAACTCAATAAAAACAAAAGGACGTGACTGAAGTATGATTTGATTGTGTACTTCTTTTTTATTAACTTGCGTTGGCGAAATCCTTAGCAGGTGTGCAATCATCCTGAAATTGGCAACTGTAGTGGTGTTTCTATTCCATATGCTTCATTGATAGATGCATAAGCAGGGTATTATGCCTTCCTAATCTGGCTTCAGCAGCATCAAAATATAAATGAGTACAGCCTGGCACTGAGGGATTTGCGTCAACTAATTTCCTGTAGTTTTTCAGCATTCTTTGCAGGCTGGATAACTTTGTTGTGCATTCAAGGTTTACTACGAATAATGTGATAAGCTTTATCCTATTTATTTATTCATTTTTATCTAAATGTCATCCCACCAATGCTCAGCTGGTTCCTAGTAGCTGATTATTCCAAAACCATTGTCAAGTCGTGCATCAAAGGATCCTAGTGATTCAGCATCAGCTGTGTATTGACAACATTACAAAAAAGAGACTTGATGTTGTAAGCACTTTACCAAATACATTTTAAATGTTAAGCTACTTAGTTACTTGCTCCAATTACCTAACTGGACTCATATGCCTCTTGCATCTTCAAAGGATTAGGCATAGGTTTTAAAGACAGTGGTGAATGACTCATTGTCCTTTAGTTAATTTAATGGTATTATAGCTACTCTTTTTCATTAGTTCACAATTATGTGTTCAGGAATGTTCAATTCACTGGTCGATCAACAGACAAGGATTGATTCTCCAGATTTCTAAATTTTAAGAATTGTTTTAATTTCCTGCAGCTTAGTGGATGCTTTGTTTATTTATTTATTTATTTGTATTTTAACTAGCACTGCAGATATTGGTATTTGCAGTTTAGGTAAGTCATACAAAGTCCATATACCTGCTTCTAAATCAAGTTAATTTAGGATTACAGTGGAGTGATTTACTTTAAATATTTATAGTAAAGTCAGCAGTGTTGGAAACTGGTCCCTGTCCATGGTGCTGAAAGAGCGAATCCAAACATCTAGACTAGATTTACTGTAACCTGTGCCAAACAGCTATGAGAAGATAAGAGATATGGGGCCATTTAAGGGAAGCATGTCTAATTTTCCTGCTGGTAGGTGGAGAGTTTGTTTCATTTGTGAAATGTGAATTAGGGTTGAATAATGTTTGAAAAACGTATATATTAATGGGATTTTAATGACTCCAATAAATCTTGGCTACAACAAACCCAACCTTATTAATTAATTATGTGTAGTAAGGGGAAGTGCTCTTCTAATCTGGATTCAGGACATTCAATTCTGCTAACATATAGTGTGATTGCACTGGCCAGCCATTACAATACCTGAATAATCTATAGGGAAAGGCCAATGAAACTATACATTTTAGCTAGTAACACATTATGTAGGAATACATCTTTAAGTGAACCTTCCAAGTTTGTACTTGTTCTGTAAGATGAACAGTTTTATTTACTATGTAAACAATTGAGCAAAATGCACTTCCATGTAAACGCCTTGATAAATCTGACCCGTCTTTCGTGGAACAGACCATGGAAACCATAAGATCTACTTGGAAGGAATACTAACAAGATTAAAATAGATGTAAAGATCACAGGTATTATGATGTTAGATCAATATGACCCCATATTTGTAGTTAATAATACAACACATACATACCTAAAAGTAAAATCTCTAGCTTGAAAATACCTTTTTGTTTGACATATTTCTGTAAACACTGCATAGGTGCGAATGTATTTACTGAAGGAGACAACCTAATAATTTTTTTTCATTACGTCTTGGCTTCCTAGGAGCAAGGCAATTAAAAAAAAGAAAAATCACATATTCTAGGCCTCATATCCTCGCAGGAAGATTTTACAATATGTTGTGCTGGGGACAGATGTTACCATGGTTTAGATAAGGTCTGCAGCTATTCTGTCCAGCTCTGGCAAACTTCATCACAGCCAGTCAGATGGAACAGTCAGTTACCTCCAGTGCAAAATGAAAAGGGATTTTCTATTTACTATCTGAGCTTGCATTAAATTCTGATTACTCCTTCAAGTCACTTTCCTTTACAGTATTAACCTGAATTATTTCAATTAACTTTGTTGAGGGGATTTGTGGCTCACTGGATTTTTACAGATACAAAGCATTTAACCTTTGGGACTTCAGTTCCATTTCTAATCAGGCTGCTATTGACACACAGCATCCCATGGCTATAAGATGTTCCTGTTGAAAAGGTATGATGTCCTATTTCCAATCCCCTTTTACTCTCAAAAGAAAATATAATCCTATTTTATTTTT
This sequence comes from Polyodon spathula, assembly GCF_017654505.1. Lineage (NCBI taxonomy): Eukaryota > Metazoa > Chordata > Actinopteri > Acipenseriformes > Polyodontidae > Polyodon > Polyodon spathula. The sequence goes on from NC_054554.1 coordinate 14,597,255, forward strand.
TTGTCATTTACACCATCCCTTCAAAGTAAAGCAAGTAAACTGAGACAATTTACCAAATAAAAAAATACCTATTGCACCAAGTGCTTCTTTCTAAACTGCAGGATCAACAGAATGCATTTAAGGAATGACTTCATAAAATATACATTACGGTAGTTTTAATACAGTGGTTTGCAGAACTATTCGCCCCCTGCAAAGATTTCACATTTTGTTGGCACCTGAGTGTATTCCACAACGCTTTCAAATTAGACTTTATATGTAGACTCTACACAAACTACTCCACATTCATAAAGTTAAAAAATGCATATAAAATATAAATAAGTAAGATTTACAGAGAAAAACAGATTAATCTCAGTTGCACAAGTATTCAACCCCTTTGCTACTGCTGCCTTAAATCAGCTCAGGTGCAAATTATTTGTTTGAAAGATCACACATTTAGTGAAGTGGTTTCAGGCTGTGTGTTCTCAAACTGGTTTAACTTGTAGAGAATTTCCCTCAAGTATATAAAGATTTTCAAGCTGCATCTCACATAGAGATCCAACAAAGCAACCATGAAGACCAAGGAGCTTTTGAAACAGATCAGGGATAAAGTGGTAGAGAGGCACAGAGCAGGAGAAGGTTACAAGAAAATTTCAAAGACACTGATTATCCCTCTGGGCACAGTGAAGTCCATCATTAAGAAATGGAAGATACATCATACCACCCAGACACTACCCAGATCAGGTCGCCCTCCCAAACTGAGCAGCCAGGCAAGCAGAAAACTGGTTTGGGATGTCACTCTGAAGCCAACAATGACCTTGAGAGATCTGCAAAGTTCTGTGTCCCTACACAAATCTGGCCTGTACGGATGGGTGGCAAGAAAGAAGCCATTACTCAAAAATCCTCATCTTAAAGCATATATGGAGTTTGCGAAAAAGCATGTAGATGATACTGCAGACGTGGAAAAAGGTTTTGTTGTCAGACGAGACAAAAATTTTATTTTTTGGTCTAAATTCCAGCATTACATCTGGCGCAAGCCCGACACTGTACATCACCCAGTCAACACTGGTGGTGGCAGCATCATGTTATGAGGATATTTCTCTTCAGCAGGGACTGGGAAGCTTGTCAGGATATAGGGGAGAATGGATGGTACAAAATACAGGCGAATCATTGAGAAAAGCCTGTTTGAGTCAGCCAACTGGGGAGGAAATTCAAATTTCAGTAGGGCAATGATCCGAAGCCGAAGACACACGGGAGTGGTTGAAAAAGAAGAGAATTATTATTCTTGAGTGTCCCAGTCAAAGTCCTGACTTGAATCATATAAAAAATTTATGGCGAGACTTGAAGATTACAGTCAATCGACGATCTCCAACAAACTTATCAGAAGTGGAGTAATTTTTCCGTGAACAATGGGCAAAAATTTCACCATCCTACTGTGCAAAGCTAGTAGAGACCTACCCAAAAAGACTCATTACCAGTAATTGCTGCAAAATGTGCTTCTATCAAGTATTGACTTAAGGGTCTGAATACTTATGCAACCAGCAAATTTCATTTTGTACATTTTCTTTGTAAGTTTTGCTGACATTTAAGCTCCTCATGTAACAGTGTTCAATTTAACCACTACAGCTTTGAATAAAAAATGTTTGTTTGAAAAACTGTTTACAAATTATTTGTAATTCAACAAAATGTGACATTATTGGTAGGGGGTGAATACTTCTGCAAACCACTATATACATATTCTTTGTTTATTAGATTCACTTTCTATGATTTACTGTTTCAGTAGTCATATCTTTAACTATTTTTTTTAAAAAATTCAGACGTTTAAATATATATATATATATATATATATATATATATATATATATATATATATATATATATATATATATATATATATATATATATATATATATATATATATATATACTCCTACACCAAAGATATGAATGCAATAATAAACATAACCAGAAAGGTAGTTAATTAGCTGGGCAACAATTACCATTAATTACCACTGCTGTCAAGATATCACCAGGTAATTTCATATTCACTTTACAAGCCTCAACCCTAACCTCATCACTATTAATAGTTATTACTGTATAATTATAGATAATTACCTCTTTCATTAAACTGTAATTAGTGGTAATTGTTGCCCGGTTGCTGTAAAAACAAGAATTCTTTAGGGAACATTTCTGTACTTAAGAAATTTTTCCCATGAAAATTAAATGTAATTTATAATATGTGGTTTTATTAATAATATATATATATTATATATATATATATATAATATATATAGATATATATATCTATATATACTTATATATTCTTATAATTTGAGAATACAACATGAATATTGTAAGATATTTTGTAAGGGCCAGCAACATGAAAAGGCTGAATTGATTAGGGTTAACTTTGGTATAAATATATTGATTCCTGTCTCATGAAAAAGACTAGTGCAGGTGATGCATTATAATGATCGTTATCAAACTGCCCTTACGTGCCCTCTCTTCTAAAACAAAACAGTGACACATTTAAACAAAGCATTTGCTTTGATTTATGATGCAAGAGTTTGTGTTTGTTTTGATAAGATGCAATATGTTATCAGCATGAAAGAGAGCAAAAGAAATATGAAAGGCTTGTGAAGGATTTCAAATGCAGCAATAGATTTTTGCTTGAGCCACAGTAAAGTGTATTCTAGAAGATAAATATTTATCTCTACTGGTAATGTACAGGTTTCTAGATAACCTATGAGTGCTTTATTCAATGCATAGTAATAAAGCAATCTAAACAGCAGCAATATAAAAAATTTAGTTATTTAGCCCCAATCTGTATAAATTAAGTTGAAATGCAAATGTTTAAATAGCCATCCCTGGTACGCAAAGGCAAGAGACTAAAACTAAAACATAAACTATAAGAAGATGCCATATTTTTTTAGTGTTAATGTCTTTGTGATGTTCACTGTTGTTGCCAGCAGTGACTAGAGATGTACAGAATGACCATCTTGTAGCTAGCTATATTCCAGGGATGAAAATAAAACTACCATTGCATAGCAGTTTGATCCAGTCTTGGTTTAACTATGGGTTTAATAAGACATACCTGAGCTTGTTATCTATACACTTTGACTAACCAAGCCTATATTAAAACCGGGAATGGGGAGAACTGCTATGCATTAGGAGTCTTGTGTTCATCCCTGTAATCAGCCAGGCTACAGATGGCACAGACTAATTGTAACCATCTTTAACCATAACGAGCAATTTAGAAGAGAGCTCTTCAGATCTTTCAATGTTTTATAGACATTTGGCTGCTGTAGTTTCATAGTGTTGTCACATACTCATCTACATTAAGTTTTATATATCGTTCTAATGACAGAAAACTTGGTTATCAAGGGACTTTAATGTTGTATTTAATGTACATATATTTTAATAATTTGTCTAGTGAAGTCCAATGTAAGTTAATGGCTCAGCAGGGATTGTTTTTATTAAAGTGGGTACTTCACATTACACATAAGACTTCTAGGTGAACAGTTTGTCCAGTTGTACTGCAATTATTAAGTATTTATTTATTTATTTAAATTTTTTCTTCCCAAAACTTTAAACTGCTGCTTGGAAGCTGTGTGACTGATCAGGTTCTGACTTGGCAGTTAACAAGCTGGATACACAGTGTTGGGGTCGTTACTGATAAAAAGTAATGTATTAGCTGTTATTCGTTTCTTGAGAAAAAAGTAATAATATTAGCATTACATATTAGTTAATTTAAAAAAAAAAATTAGCACTCTATATTACTTGTTATATTACCCACTACATTCCTTCCTTTTGCCCTGCGAAACAATTGTGAATAATCTCCATAGACTGGTGATGCGTTTTCTAAATGTATGTCAAACAAATAAACTTTAAGGCTGTGGGTTACCTTAGCTCTCGGGTCAGTAGCATAGACAACTGCAAATGAATCAGGCTGGCCAATTTTATCTTGCTTCCACTCAAGTTTTGTTAATCAGCAACTTCATTACAAAGGCTCAGCAATAATATTAAACAAAGTGATCTGCCAGTAGTATGTTCTAAACTGTGTTACAATTAAAACAGTTAATAAAAATAAAATAGAAGCACAGTGAGGATGGTTGCGCACTCCACAACATCTCCTGCACAAACTTACATTCCTCACATGATTCTCATTAGCTAAGGAGGCTATTAAGGTTCAAAATAAATTAATGCTGTAAAAACAAACTAAATATTGCAATTTGCTAGCTTCATTATAACAGTTCACAAAACTAACAGCACTTTAATTGAGATAGCCTTTCAATATATATGAAGGTAGACATTAAAATAGTGACACTTATCTCTAACTAGCCAATATCAGAAAACAATAAAATAAAAAAGCAGAAATCTTGGCAAAGGCTTATCACTGTTGTCTGTATTAAACTACATGAACTTTGAACAAAAACAAGTTTTTGAATACGTCCTCATTTTTACTGTGCATGCATTTCCTTCAAATCATAGGTTCAACATTTAGTTTAAAAATCCAAGTAGTCTTTGTTGTATCGCATCAATTGCAGTATACTGCAAGGCACAGGGTTATTTTCTTGATACCGGTAGGCTATATTCTTTTAATTACCAAACAAGTCCAAGTGGTGCCGCTGCATAGACATTACGCGCTGTGTGTACTTGTACAGTGATTTTGATATGGCGCACATAAGTAAATAAGTCTTATTGAATTTACTGCTGCTTGCTTCCGATTTAAACACCACATCATTTAGATGTAGAACATATAATGTAATGAGAAAACAGTTGTTTATTTTTTACGGAAAGTAACTGTAATATTATTACTCAAATAAAATTCTAACACATTAAATTAACTAGTTATTAAGAAATGAAATATTATTATAGTAGCACATTACGTTACTTAGTATTACCCCAACTCTGTGGATACATTGGCTTTCAGATGCTGAAAAAATTGTGCTGCTGCGTCCCTGCAATTGGCGTTCTGACTCATTTTTAGATAAAACCTTTCAAAATCTTCTTCGGAACTGGTGAAGCGATTGATCTGACACTTGGTGTTGCTGTGATACAATTCAATGTAAAATGACTGCCACAAATTTCACCGAAACACGCCCTTAACTGCTGTCTGATAACCATCTGACCAACAGACTCCAAACTTGGTAGGCATCGTTCCAGTGACAGCGGAATACAAAATGGTTATGTTTCGGTGAAATCATTTGGCTGCCACTCCTACATTTTCTTCTTATATTTAAAACTGCTTCAGTTTAAAAACAGTTCACTTGATTAAATCCTAACTTGAAAACCATCGTGCTTGTGTCAGTACAATTTACATGGCATTTGTGCGTTAAACAAGATGGCCACCTTGTCGCATTTTTGGAAAAAAAAACTTTCAGAATCTTCTGTGGAACTGTTGAAGTTGCTGATTTTAAACTTGGCACATTGAGAACTAAACACGCTTAGACGGGTACTGATACTGGGGCTTTGGAGCCGTAAAACTGCCTGGCAGTTCTAGTTATTATTATTATTATTATTATTATTATTATTATTATTATTGCATCATACTACTACAGCTATGGCCAAGAATTTTGCACCTAAAATTTAATTTTTAAAAAAGAAACAATATGAATATAATTTAGATCTTTTTTTTGACATTATGTAATCAAAGACTACAATATCACAAAAGTGTACCAGAAGCCATGTTGGTTTTCAAAATGTCATATTTTTCCAAATCAACGTATTTATTCCAAATCATCATTAGCACAAGGAAGAAACACCATTTACAATTCTAAAAGGAATACTAAATGGCCCTTAATGAAATGTCAGAATTGTTTACTTCTGGTTAGGAAACATTATCGTGTGAGATTTTACTCTCTGAAGAAAATAATTATGCTAGTGAGGATTCCGAGTAAAAGCGCCTTGAAAATCTAAACCTTTGCTTCGATGCACTTAGGTTTTCTGTGAGCTAAGAAAATACTAAAAACAACACAAATCTTTAAATAACATTTCACTGTCTTGTAGAGTGTTTTCTGAACTCCAGTCTCCTGTCTCTGGGGTGTCTGTTTAATCTGGACTGGCTGACCAATAGAGTGTTTTTAGTGTAAGCTTGGTGAAATGCATCTTGACCCCTGCCAATACCATGTAGCCAAACAATTTTACTGCAAAACTCCTCACTGTTAAAGTAATCTGTGTGTATCTAAAGTCTGTCATTTAGTATGCTTGTAATTCAAAAGTTATATAGACCGATTTAACCAATCAGATGTGTGTGTGCTTTTGACGTGTAATAAACACTATTATAACATAGGTAATGGAGGCGCTTATAAAAAGGTCTTGCATATAAATCAAATTCGTACCTAACTCAAACTAATTGGTTTCAGATTAACAAACTTCTTTTAATGAGGTTTTGTGACAGAGAGCGACACTGTACAACAGGAACTGTGTGCCTCGTACTGAATGGTTGGGCAATTCATTCCAGGAGAAGTCGGAAGTCGGCCATTTAGGAAGGGGGTGGCGTCACAGTACCAGGAGTCATCACCCTAGTACAGTGAGTGAAGTTTCAGTCATGAATTGGAGGAGACATGATTAAACTGACTATTGGAGGGGGTGGGTCTTAGGGTACACCATAATCAGTTCCTTTGTTGTGGTTAATGGAAGGTGTTTTTGTTTGTTTTAAATAACAGTGTTTGTCTGTCTTTGCCAGACAGCTAATATACGAATATGGGAGCTGCCGCTTCAAACCATTCATAAACCTGGACTTCACTGCATCTGTAGACAAGCACCACACCTGCACCTAGAGCACACATTGTCTGGAGATGTGTCTGAATCTGAGTTGTGTGTCTGTTTTTTTGTATTATTATTTCGGGACTGCAACCCCTTGGTTTATACGCAAGCAATACCCATAGCTGGGTATAGTCAGCATTTATTAAATGGTCAAAGGGACTGGAAAAAGAAAATAAAATTATCTTGAACCTTGAACTTTGTGCTTGTCATTGTCTTTTACTCTTTCACTGATAGACTGCTACCCACACGTTCACATGTTTATATTCTCTGTTAATTTTAATTGTTATATGTGCGTTATCTGTTTTTTCTTCGACATGTTTTATTTTTACTTGCTGAGATATCTCTGAAAGTGAATTGCTTGAGTTTTATAACCCACCGCAGTTAAATGGTCATGTTTGTTCACTGCTGCTGTGGGCAGTTCAAAGCTAGGCTAAAGATTATCTGTTGAGTGAGTCTTTTTGAAAAATTCAGTGCAGAAATTGATCCAAGTTATATAGATTGTTTTTGTAAACTCAGTTGGAACCATTTTAAGCGACTATTTGGTGTGCAAGATTTATGTTTCAGGGGATGTCATTTTAAATTCAATTTTATATCCTATTTGTCAACACAGCAAGGTTTTTAAATGCTCCAGACACCTTCCTTTAAATGAGCTGATTCTAAACAGTAGTACTGTGTCAGCAATGAGTTGTGTAGAGGCTTTAGACAGCATAACTGTTAATCTTGCCCATCAAACATAACACAACAAATAATAAAAAAGCAGATTTTAAAATTGAGTGTGCATTGACCTCAGATAAAAAGTGTCAGTGAAACAGCAGCAAATATAATATTAACGCTATCAGCATATTAACCTACCTCCCCTGCCCACACATAAGTACACATTTGATAGCCAGACATGCTTACAGCCACCTCGATATCCTCCCAGTTTCTGACAATAATGTGTGCTACAGAATGTCTTTAGATTAATTGTAACTGGATAAGAGCTTCTCTAGAGCTTCTCTGTGCTGCACCAACTTATATCCTCAAGAACGTGCTTATCTATCAGTTCGAGAATGTTTAATTTAACTAATATGCACAGTGATGATATTAAGTACCTGATTGTGTATTGTTTCTACATGTTGGTATTAATCAATGTGTTTGAACATTGTTTCCTAAATACAGAGGTGCAGGAGAATTGATGTAGCATTAGGGCTTGTACTGTCTTGTACTTATTCGAACACATTTTGTATTATTTTAACATGAGCTAATATCATTTTTTATAATCCAGTGACAGAAGTTCATGCCCAGGTATATTGCAGTATTACCACTTTGCTGTGTAACCTGTTGTGGTATTGTTACGTGTTGTTCCTGCACTGAAGCAGGCAGACAGGCAGGTGAGAGTCGGAATGCAGTGAAACACACCTGCACGGCGCTCAGTATTATTAACTCAAAACAAAAAATCAAACAATAATTTCAATGTCAGCAATGGTAGCACACTGAGAACAGTACAAGACTGTAAAAACACTCAAAATAAAACAACAAATTATAAATCAAAGGTGACGTGAAAACGACCGGCCTTTCAGCAGCCCCCATCACAGTGATCGCTATGTTTTTATACTGACGCTCCGCTGAGATACGCCCACCTGCCTGCTGGAACAGCCGATTGCTTTCAGCTGCTGTTCCACGAAGACAGGTAATCGTCCCAGGCAGAGCATCACAGCAGCTAAACAATGAATTAAATTAATCTATTAACAATGAACCCAAAAACATACAATAAAAAACATATTTCCCATGTGCAGGGCTGACGCCCTACCAAACCTGTTTAATATTTTTTTTAATGTAAAAATATGTGCTGTACAGGTTATGTAATATGACAGATGTTAAACAGTGTTACAGTATACATTTTTAATTGATAGGCCCTTAACTGTTACATCAGTAGATGCACCATAAACACGGTGTCCCACGAATGTTGAGCACGTTTATTTTTCCAAAAACTTAAAAAAGTATTAGGTGTTATTTTTCATAGCTAGTGAATGTTAATCAGTGTTTTACAATTTGTTGAATGTAATATTTGACTATTATATATAAAGTCACCTCTGTTTTGAATCTTGTGCAGTTGTGCTGAATTAATATTAAATGTGTTCATTATTCACGGGAAACCCTATATAATCACCATATACCACTAACAGTATGTTTACGTACAGGCTAATATTTTATTATTCAGAATACTCAGTATTACAAATAATTACTAATAAGTATAGCACATTGTGACAGAAAGACAATGATTCTTGGTGGTAAATCTCCCTCCAGACTTGTGAGAGCACTAAGTAACTGGAACAGAATACTCTGGACTACTTGACCTGATACTTTGTTCAGAGGGTTAAAAGGAAGTCGATCATGTAGAAAAGAGACAGAGCTTCGGTACACTAATTCATTGACCCAGAGGGCAAATGATGTGGCAGCTGCAGATCATAAAAAACAGCTCCAATCGTCAAGAGTGACGGTGTAAATAAGGGTCGAAGTAATGTTATCTGTTCCATCGTTTTGGTTGTGTTATTGACCTGGAAGCACCTGTAGTGTTGTTTGAAATAAATAGTAAGTGTTTGCTTGTATTGTCAATTGTTGAGTCTATTCACTAGATGGCTAACATGTTCCAGAGCTGTCACCAGAAGCCAGCATAAGCCCAGAAACGCACTTCATTTGTACCACTGTAAATCTGTATTGCACCACAGTCATGAATTCACGTACTAACCGGACTTGGGTGTGTGTTTTGTGTTTATTGTGGGGATATAAGAACGGGACTATTATTTCGGGACCAGCTTGGGGGATTATAAATGTAAGTAATATATGCCGCTGTATTACTTACCAGCATTATTATTTCCTGTTTGTTTCACTGTCAGGCACTGGACAAAAACAACTAATAAAAACAAACCTTTTCAGCTGTATTACAATTGTCTGTCTGTTCTTTAATCACCTGCACCTGCACACTATTAACCACTTTGCCACACATATCTGTAAAAAGATCAGCAGTATTCCAAATATGAGTACTACGAGAAATATATGAGATTATTACGCTACAAGGTTACACACACTATATAATTGTATAATTGACTGTATATATTATTGTCACAGATGGCTTGAGTGATGCGTGTGGGTGGTGACGTCAGTTTCAGGAAGGAACACACAACTATATATTTTAAATTACATGTGATACACAGACCCATTTACATCCCATGTAGCAATACCTATACAAAAACACAACACACAACACACACATGGGCAGGGCATACTGCCACAATTATGTATTTGGATTTATTTATAAAACATTACCCATTTATAAACATAAGAACATAAGAACAAGTTTACAAACGAGAGGGGGCCATTCGGCCCATCTTGCTCGTTTGGTTGTTAGTAGCTTATTGATCTCAGAATCTCATCAAGCAGCTTCTTGAAGGATCCCAGGGTGTCAGCTTCAACAACATTACTGGGGAGTTGATTCCAGACCCTATCAATTCTCTATGTAAAAAAGTGCCACCTATTTTCTGTTCTGAATGCCCCTTTGTCTAATCTCCATTTGTGACCCCTGGTCCTTGGTTCTTTTTTCAGGCTGAAAAAGTCCCTTGGGTCGACACTGTCAATAACTTTTAGAATTTGGAATGCTTGAATTAGGTCGCCACATAGTCTTCTTTGTTCAAGACTGAACAGATTCAATTCTTTTAGCCTGTCTGCATATGACATGCCTTTTAAGCCCGGAATAATTCTGGTCGCTCTTCTTTGCACTCTTTCTAGAGCAGCAATATCTTTTTTATAGCGAGGTGACCAGAACTGCACACAATATTCAAGATGAGGTCTTACGAGTGCATTGTACAGTTTTAACATTACTTCCCTTGATTTAAATTCAACACTTTTCACAATGTATCCGAGCACCTTGTTAGCCTTTTTTATAGCTTCCCCACATTGTCTAGATTAAGACATTTCTGAGTCAACAAAAACGCCTAGGTCTTTTTCATAGATTCCTTCTCCAATTGCAGTATCTCCCATATGATATTTATAATGTACATTTTTATTTCCTGCGTGCAGTACCTTACACTTTTCTCTATTAAATGTCATTTGCCATGTGTCTGCCCAGTTCTGAATCTTGTCTAGATCATTTTGAATGACCTTTGCTGCTGCAACAGTGTTTGCCACTCCTCCTACTTTTGTGTCGTCTGCAAATTTAACAAGTTTGCTTACTATACCAGAATCTAAATCATTAATGTAGATTAGGAATAGCAGAGGACCTAATACTGATCCCTGTGGTACACCACTGCTTACCACACTCCATTCTGAGGTTTTTTTCACTAATAAGTACTTTCTGTTTTCTACATGTTAACCACTCCCTAGACACAATCTCTCTTTCCTAAAACCATGTTGACTGTCTCCCAGGACCCTGTTACCATAAAGGTAATTTTCCGTTTTGGATCTTATTTTAGTTTCCATAAGTTTGCATATAATAGAAGTCAGGCTTACTGGTCTGTAGTTACCTGGTTCAGTTTTGTTTCCCTTTTTGTGGATCGGTATTACATTTGCAATTTTCCAGTCTGTCGGTACCACCCCTGTGTCAAGAGACTTCTGCATGATCTTGGTTAGCGATTTGTAAATTACTTCTTTCATTTCTTTGAGTACTACTGGGAGGATCTCATCTGGCCCATGGGATTTGTTTATTTTAAGAGCTCCTAGTCCCTTTAACACTTCTGCCTCAGTTATGCTAAAGTTACATAAAACTGGATAGGAACTGGATGACATGTGGGGCATGTTGTCAGTATCTTCCTTTGTAAAAACTTGTGAAAAGTAATCATTTAATATATTTGCTATTTTTTTTTCTTCATCTACGATTTTGCCATTTGTATCTCTTAAACATTTAATCTCCTCTTTGAATGCTCGCTTGCTGTTGTAATATTGGAAAAACATTTTGGAATTGGTTTTAGCTCCCTTAGCAATGTTCATTTCTATTTCTCTCTTGGCCTTTCTAACTTCCTTTTTGACTTGCATTTGCAGTTCTGTGTACTCTTTCTGCGGACTTTCTTTTTGGTCCCTATTAAATGCTCTGTAAAGTGCCTTTTTTCGCTGAATATTTTTTTTAATTGATCTATTAAACCATTTTGGCAATTTAGTTTTACATTTAAATGTGTCTACTTTAGGGATGTAATTGTTTTGCGCCTCTAGTACTACATTTTTGAAGAACAACCATCCTTCTTCTGTGGGTGTTTTCTCCATTTTACTCCAATCTACTTCTGTTAGTCTCTGTTTCATACCTTCATAGTTTGCTTTTCTAAAATTGTAAACCTTAGCTTTAGTCATTACTTTTGGGGTTTTAAAAAACACTTCAAATGAGACCATGTTGTGGTCTGAGTTTGCCAGTGGTTCTCTGACGGCTGTTTTAGTTATTCTATCTTCGTTATTTGAAAAGACTAAATCAAGGCATGCCTCCCTTCTAGTCGGTGCCTTGACAAATTGTGTTAGGAAGCAGTCATTTGTCATTTCCACCATTTCTATTTCATCCTACATGCTACCCACCGGGTTTTCCCATTTTATTTGGGGGAAGTTGAAATCCCCCATTAGTATGGCTTCTCCTTTGCTACATGCATTTCTAATGTCATTGTATAACAGATTATTGTGCTCACCGTCTGAATCTGGCGGTCTATAGCATGCTCCTATTATTATGCCCTTTGAATTTTTGTCCATTATTCTGACCCATATTGATTCGGTTTTATTTTCTTTGTCCAGGTTTAACACCTGGGCTTCAAGACTGTTTCTTATGTATAGCGCTACCCCTCCTCCTCTTCTGTCCTGCCTGTCTTTCCTATACAGTGTATACCCACAAGTATTATATTCGTCCCCATCACTCTCAGACAACCACGTTTCTGTAACACCTATCACATCATAGTTACCTGTTAGTGCAGTAGCTTCAAGTTCTAGAATTTTGTTTCTGATACTTCTAGCATTTAGATAAATACATTTAATGGTTGTCTTACCTGAGTTGTTGTTCTTGTTTTGATGCGGTCTCCCTTCTGTTTTTTTGTTGATTTCTCCCCCCTTCCTTTCTAGTTTAAATGCTTCTGAACCTGCTCGAGGATCTTTTCTCCAAGTAGACTGGTTCCCTTGTTATTTAAGTGCAGTCCATCCCGTCTATACAGATAGTCCTCGTTGTAGAATGTGGTCCAATGATCAAGATAGGTGAAGCCTTCCCGTGTGCACCACATCTTCAGCCATGCGTTTTGATTAATTATTTCCAGCTGTCCATATGGTCCTTTGCAAGGTGCCGGTAGTATACCAGAAAATACCACAGTTTTGGTTTTCTCTTTTAATTTCCTTCCTAGCTCTCTGAATTTGTTTTGCAGGGATTTTGGTCTGTCTCTTCCAATGTTGTTTGTACCGATGTGGACGACTACTACCGGGTCGTCTCCTGTTCATTCTAGGAGCCTGTCCACGTTCTCAGTGATATGCTTGACCGAGGCTCCCGGAAGGCAGCACACTGTTGTAGTAATGGGGTCCAAACTGTGAATTGAACTTGCTGTGTTTCTCAATATGGAGTCCCCAACAATCATGACCTCCCTTCTTTTTGCTGTCTGGTCACCACTGTCAATGGGGTCCTGGATGTTGTTCCTTTCATTCTCTTGTTGTTGGTTCTGCTCATCAAAATTCTGAAGTGACTCAAATTTGTTGGTTGTTTTGATTTCTGGTGGTTGTGTTTGACCAAGTTTCTTTTTTTCCCTGCTTCTGCCTACCTGAACCCAGCTGTTCTGACCTTCTATCTCCTTGGTGGCTTTCAGTCTGTTAGGGGTGATGCAGACTTCCATGAATTGTGGGTGTGCCAATTCCTCAAGATCCTATTGCTGTCTCATTTCTTCCAGCTCCATTTCTAGCATACTTACTAGTTTATGCAAATCCTGGATCGCGCGGCACTTTACGCACACTTGGTTTAGCTCCGCTGAGTTTTCTCGGATTTCCTACATCAAGCAGGTGTCACAGATTACTGGCTTGAAGATTTTGAGGGTTTTTTTTTAAGTTTAGTTTCTTTTGCAGCCGCCAACCTGCTTTCAAACTGCTTCTAAACTGTTCTGTACTTTTCCACGCCTGTACTTCTCCCACTCGCTGTCGCTTCCACTCGCTGTCGCTGGGAAGACTGCCTCGTTTAACTGTGTTGTTCTGCTGTGCTGTTGGCTCCTCCCCTCACCCGTGTCTCAGAACGGCGCTGAATTTGAATCAGCTACTCCGAATTTCAGCTTGTTTGTTATCAGTAAAAACACACGCGGCTGTTTGACCTTGAGCTGCTGCTGTGTTTCCCCAGTGTCCTTTGTTTTCTGATTAAAGCAATTCAAGATGCAATTTCTCCTTACTGCTTCTAAACTGCTCTGTACTTTTCCACGCCTGTACTTCTCCCACTCGCTGTCGCTTCCACTCGCTGTCGCTAGTACTCAAAGAAATGAAATGTGTTAAACTATACAGTGTCCTGCACCAAGAACAATGTTAAGTTTCTCATACTATTATGTGAAGATACTTTGGTAAACTGGATGATTCTTGTAATTTACCTGATTTGCCACTGTACGAATCTCAGTTACGACCGATGTCTCATTATTTTTTGTACCCTTTTCTCATCTTTGCTTCTTTGGAAAAGGATGAATATATGTTTTTTCTTGGAATCTCATTGAGAATCGAACACACAACAACGCAACACCATATTTCTCTCTGACTACAACTACACTGCAGTTTGACTCTGGCTGCCAGAAGCTGACAGCTGCACATCAAGCCTCATTTCACGTCTGCCATGAATAAAGTCTAAAGGTGACTCAAATTGATAATCTGAAACACACAGCCGGATAGCTCCACAATGAATATGCGCTGGGAAAAGGTGTTGTAGAGAAATTAAACAGATCGGGGAGAAGATGGTTGGTCATAGCAGACTCTGATGTGCTTAATTTGGCCCCAACAGTGCTTCTGCTGGCCCCTATAATGGTCAATAATACCAGTCTATTCACCATGGTATACTATGGCAACCCGTAAAATATCAACGCTCTATGACAACTTCAGTACAAGTCAGTGACTATTCAATGTGTTATTGACAGATACAGCACTGGTTTATTACCCTCTGCACTGTTTTTTTTTTTTTTTTTTTTTTTTTTGACATCACCAGGCACAGCTCATGTCAATACAGTTTACTAGAGTCATCACTCCAAGCCTAGAAAAGTAGAAGGCAAGGCACACACTTGAAGGTCCCTATGAGTTCAACTCTGTGTCAGCAAATCATACAAACCATACAGGCTACCAAGATGCTGGTGCTGAATTCTGATGAACAGATCGATTTACCAAAATGGGGGGATAGTCAAGCCTCAGAACTTGGAATAGAGAGCAACAAGGACTGAGAGAGAAGTAGGGAGCGGAGAGAAGAGGGAGAAAAGGAAGGATAGATGAGAGGTCAGAGCGAGAAGTAGGGAATAAAAGATGAAGGAGGGAAGACGGGAGATGTCACAATGAATAATAGGAGGCAGAGAGAAGGAAAGAAAGAGGGAGGAGAGGTGAAGAAAGGGGAAAAGATTGGAGATTGAGTGGGAGGAGGGGGTAGAAAGAGATAGGAGACAGCGAGGAAAATAAAAAAGGGGGAGGGAGGATTGGAGAGAAAGAGTGCCTGGGGTGTTTTTTCCTCCTCTTCAGCACATCTTTGATCACCACACAAAGTAACGTCAGAGTGCTGTGACAGTTCGAGGATCTGAGAGCTGGGAGAGTCGAGATTTAATATTTACTGAGTCACAGTCAGTACTTTGTCCTTTATCGGCAGCCTTGCTGTGAGCAAAGGCTAAGCACAATAAATAATACAAGAGTTTGTGTGTGTGTGGCAGGGTGAAGGTCCCCCTCCAATAACCAGGTGGGACCAGCTAGGGTGAGCCATCTTCAACTGCATTAAATATAGGTGTGTGTGTGTGTGTGTGTGTGTGTGTGTGTGTGTGTGTGTGTGTTTTATTGTGGTACTTGAGAGAGGGTGATGCCTTAAAAGTCCCTGTGGTATTTCTGCTTCTGCAGGTTGAATGATTAATTTCAATTGTATTTAAAAGTAACTGCTAGACCACTGCTAGAGCTGCCCTTGACATATTTTGAGAGACTGGATCACCTACAAAAAATGTTAAGATATAGGAGGCAGTCATGCGTGAGACTGTGTTAGAGAGACAACTACAGGAATGTAGTCGAGTGCTGATTCAAATTCTAAATGAGGAATGGCAGAGGGGCAGAGAGACACTGCAATACCTGCATTCTAATCTTCCGTAACTGGTACAAGGGCAGACAATGTCATCGTCCTATATTTCTGATTACCCAGATCAAACAAGAAGTGAAATTAATGTTTCTCCGATTTATGAACAAGAGGCCAGTTTAAACCTGAGATTAATGATTGTGTGAGGTCCAGATTGGTATTGTATCTCTGATTATTTTTGTGAGAGAGAGAGAGAAAGAGAGACTGAAACATTGATTCCCATCTACCTCAGATCTAGAGCACAAACATAATTACTCCTCTTTGTTCTCAAATAGCAGAAGAGATAACTAGACTATAGCCATTTCCACAGTATGATCGTGTCTGTTTATTTATTTGTGTACCCTATTTTTAACCCCTTTTTTCCTCCACAATTTAGAATTTAGAATTCCCTCAACACAGTGTCATCACAACAACTCAGGAGAGCTGGTCAATGGATATCCTTCAATCCCACGGCCAAGCCAACTACCTCTTTAAAAGGTTCTTCACTTATATGGAATAACTCCAATGTATAGGGTTCTATAGAACAGTGTACTATATTGTTATGTGGGGAAGAAATATGGAATAGTAATTTCATGTCTGAAGCCCTGGAGGCATGAATAAATTAACTAATATTGTCGTTTATTTCTTTCTAATACCACATGACAATGAAAAGACTAACACTAGAGGTGATGCAGGAGTACATAATCGAATGGGTGCTTTGAGGCAAGATATAATGAAGAATTACACGACGACATATTCCTGCCTTGAGGCTTAGTTTATTTTCATACGCGTAATAATGGTATGAGCAATGAAGATGTGTTTATAAAATTCAAAACTGTGCATTGTCCAGCTGCCTTTTATCCATCTTCTGTGTAACTAACTGTGTTGCTATTACTTCAGAACAGTAAAAAGAGAAGTCAGACAAGTTTTTTTTTCTTTTTTTTTCTACCTGAAACATTTTTTTCCAGGGTATTGTTCTTGATTCCATTCCTTTGCCACTTTAAACTGCCTGTTACTTGAAAATATTATTGATTGAGTCTTCGGGAGACGAGCTACCATGCTCGAGATACTGCTTTTGGAAAACTGACTGACAAATAATATATATATATATAATATATAGATATTAAATTAATATATATATATATATATATATATATATATATAATATTTAAGATACTACTCGTTACAACAGTCTTTTACGTTCAAGGAATTACTCATATCAAAAACCTGGAACAGCTCGAAAAGCTAGCACTACATGTGTTGTCAATTTCAGAATCAGTACTGTCAAATCTAAATTACAAATGCATGGATAACAAATGACATTGCACGAAAAACTGTTTTTTAAAGCATGTAGCTTTATAAAAGGGTGATATTCTGAAGCCATTTGGTAATTTAATTCTACCTCTGTTTAACTCTGCAGCATTTCACAACTGAATTGAACTGTGACCCATGTGACCAGAAAAAGGCAGTTCAATTGATCTAAACAGTGGTAGATCTTATATATATATATATATATATATATATATATATATATATATATAATATATAAATTCATTCCCAATATTATATATTATATATATACCAGTTATACTAGTCAATGAAATATATTTTACTTAGATTTAAAAATGCAAAATACACAAGAGGCTCAGACACAATGTTAGTCATTTTCTCAAAGTACTCTTCTTTCAATGATTTAAGCAATGGTGGTTTGTGTTTTAAGAGAACACAATTATTTTTAAAGATGATGTTATTTTAAAAACCTCCAAACATTGACAGGAGAGATGGTAAATCTTTCCAAAAGCATGCGCAGTTTTAAGGTTATGACTATTAAACAAAGTTAGACCCCTGTGAAATTATTTTTATTTTTTATAATTTTTTGTTTGATTTTTCACAAATGTTCTATTACAGATACACAGTAATAAAACAACTCAAATAGATGCATATCAATAATAATACAGCATATATACACATCGTGTTTTACCTACATCTTTTTTTTTTTGTTTGTTTTACATTGTGACATAAACAGACCTCACACAGAAAAATAATATAGTAACCATAATTTCTCATTAGCGGCAGGAACGGTAACATACACCCCCCCACTCTTTAATTAACTGCCTATTTACAGTAGATACTGCCAATGCCCTCTATAGAAATAAAATCAAACAAAAAATATAGTATTTAGACAGCCCTACTACTGTGCGGCTGTCATAATAATTGCACACACAGCAATCTACCCATTAAACAAATGATAGGAATTGTATTTCAATCCCATTGCACTAAAGCAGGGGGTTCTCAATATTTAAACACTATACAAAGCAGATTTACTCATTCAAATCCATTCAAAGCAAAAATAGCATTTGCTCCAGTGCAAAGTTTGCACCACTTGAAATAAAAAAAAGAGTTAGCATATTAATACAAGGAAACAAGCCATATTTCCTGCAAAAGGAATGAACAGATAATGCTTAACGATGGTATTTTTCAACTCCCATTCCAGTCTGTCAATGTCAGCTGCATACATCCCCTCATGCTCCAATTCTTTGCAGCGTTGTTTGTTATGCGTGGTTCAGGCATTTTAGAAACAAACTTTTCTTCTCTTCCATCACAATTTTTTTCCAAAAGACTCACTCCAAATTATACATCTGCGCAAGTGCTAGTCAGAGCTTCTATTTCCCTTCAGACCGTTTCTATGGTAACGACTGACCCTTAACAAGTACGATTACAAGTATTTATTTAAAGTATTTTTGGTATAAACCTCCCAACTGAAACATGTCATTCTATGTTTGCTTTTTAATGATTTTTTGTTTTATTTTGTTATATATTTGCATTTCATTTTATATGTTGCGTTTCTTTTTATTTTGTGCTATTTCATATTTGTAAAAAACACGGGGCTCTAAACAAGAGGCATCAATTCACAAAAGGCTGGGGGGCGGTGGGTGGAGGGGTGGCAAAAAAGCTCGTTAGGGGCCCCCTCTCCATAATAATAAAACTTAACAAACTTAAAAAAAAAAAACCTCTGGCATGGCATGAATAAACCTAACGAAGCAGCAGATATCGTCTTGGCTTCATTTTTGCAAAGATATCAGTCAGGACATCAAAATCAAGTTTTTGTTTAGCAATGATTTTAGAAGCAGTCCACTCAGAGGAGGACTGGTCATTAAGTCCATTTTGTCACCCCTAATCAGAATAATAGCTTCATCTACATGTTTGCAAACTGAGTATTAACAATTCAACACAGTATTAAATACATTTTCCCAAATGTACATCCATTTTATGAATGAAAAATAAAAAAAACATAAATGAACATTTAAGCAGATTATGACTAGAATTGTAACAAAATACAGTGTGTATCTTTAAAAGATGTGATGTGTCAAAATAAAATCGAGTTCATTTAAATAGATATTAGGCTTCATTTACATTATCTCTGTATGTATGCAATTGTTGTACCCCTGAAAAGGGAATGACTGAAATAATCAAAACGTTGAGTTGTGTGCTTGCTGCAGGAGTGATTATATCAAAAATAAAATAAAAGTTTACAGTCATTCATTTAAATGGCATTTAAAAGATGTGATGTGTCAAAATAAAATCGAGTTCATTTAAATAGATATTAGGCTTCATTTACATTATCTCTGTATGTATGCAATTGTTGTACCCCTGAAAAGGGAATGACTGAAATAATCAAAACGTTGAGTTGTGTGCTTGCTGCAGGAGTGATTATATCAAAAATAAAATAAAAGTTTACAGTCATTCATTTTACATAGAAAACTGAAGGCTTACTCTTTACATCAGTAAATACCAAGTATTCTTTTAAAGTTGTACAAGCTCAAAAAGAGAACAATAACTACCGCTGGCACGAGTTTTGCTTTTCGTTCCCCTCTTCGACTCAGTAACTTCTTAATTGGCACTGGCTATTATTTTGCTATCTGAAATGAGCTTAATTGTTGTGAGGTGATAAATCTTAGAAGCTAAGTACGTTTACTGACAGGTTCACTAAACACATCATAAACACTTGAACAGAATTATTAGTAAAACGTACCTTTGTCTTTTGCTTTTTGTAAATGATCACGATAACCTTGGAGAGGCTGGTCCTATGGCATTTTTTTTTTTGTTGTTATTTTTTTTTTTTAAGACATAACAATTTTAAAAAATAGTAGCACTGCAGCTTTTGGCAAGAAAAAAGAGAATGTTTCATTCAACAAGGTTACGTTAATGTCAGGCTAGTCCCTGTACTTTCCATGTTCCTTTAACCCTTTTAACTTTTCCAGGGCCTGTGGGAGGTTTTTGATGGCCTGTGCAATGGACCTCCAGTGGGCCCCACCAAGTATTTTTTTTTTTTTTTTTTGGTAGTCTTTTCCTTCCTTTTTTGATATCCAGATTTTAATTTATTTTTATTTGGAGGTTCCAGAGGTTTGGTAGACTTCATTTTTGATGGTTTAAAATTGTATAATTATAATAGGCATTCAGGCATTACGATAATAATAGATGTTAATGATAATGCAGCTCAACAAAACACTTGTCAAATGAAAGTCTTGATTGTTGGAAAGTAAATTATAGGATGTCTTGAATTGGCACATTTATGTAATGTATGTTGAGATCAGCCAATAGCTTTCCGCTTTACAAAGCCCTGTGGAGGCAGGACTAAGGGAACAGGACACTAGCAGGAAAACAGAAAAAGTAGAGCTCTGAAAAGTTTCAATGCATACAGTTTAGTTTAGTTTAGTGAAAACTAAACATTTCTAGCTCTAAAGACTGCTTGAGTAGGATAGCTGGCACAGAAATAGTACATTTACTCATTTCAAATTTTCTTTCTGTATGTCTGGGCCCCCCCTCTGGCATTGGGGCCCCAAGCGCTTGCCCGGGTTGCCTGGGTGCTGATACCGGCCCTGAACTTCTAACAGAAACAGTCGATTCGGGTGGCGAGCTTGGAGGGGATGGCCTCCCCTGCTCTAAACATAGTTACTCAAGATTATTCTTTATGATTTTCTCACTGTGTTATTCATTTGAAATGAGTTCCACAGGAAGCTATTGAAAGGTCTGAACTAACCTTCTAGTTATTCTGATTAAAAGTCACACTAAATCCGAATTTCATTCATACCCCCGAAGCTGAGGATGACAGCACTGGGGGATGATTGATGGAATTGTTGTATTAGCTTTGTGAACTTTCATTACAGGAGTTTTCTCTGAGGTGACAAAAAAAAAAGCAAGAATGCCTGTAGCAGACATGGAGTTTTGATTACTGAGAAGCATGTCTCTCATCCACAGCAGTTAATTTCCACAGCTCATGAAGAAACAGTACAGATTACGGCTTTGAAAAACAGTAATACCAAACCGAATAAACTATATACATTTGAGTCAGGGCGATTGCCCTGCACGTGTGGGGATTAATGTTGGTATAATTTGTATGTGGAAATGGGTTTATTGTGTGTCTTTTTGGAGTTGATTTGTGTGATTAAATTATTCTTTACAAACGGAGCTCGATTGAGACTTGCTGCCTGCTTTGCTTGGTTGAGGAGAAGGGCAGCAGGTGATTGGCTGTGCTGGCCCTCAATCAACAGGTGGGCGGGTCGTGACCAAGTGTCCGTCAGTTTAAAAACATCTGGTGGAGATCGCTTTGGGCAATTGCAATGCCATACTACAGATTAGAGCTAAGTACACTCAGGAGGAGAGCATCCGCTCTGCAGGAACGACAGCTACGCATCCCTGAAACTGCAAGCGGTGCTTGTGAAGGCAATGCCCAGCCAAGGACTTATAAAGCTGGAGTCGTCGTATGAATACCGACTCATAAGTAGGTTAGTTTAGGGGATAGTGATCCAAAGTAATGTATGGCGAGGGTTACTTAGTGTAGCAGGTTCCTGGAGCGGAACGCATTGTAGGCTAGCACTCGCCATGTGTGGCACCTTTTATTTGTAGTTTTTGTACTGTGTTTTATTTTGCATTTTGTACAGCTTGCTGTATGGGTCCTCTATACATTACCATCACTGGTAACATCACATGACCCATTTGTTTACTTTCTGTTTTCATTGATAAATCCTGGGCACCTTAGGGGCATTTCAACTCCACTTCCCATGTCTCTCTGTATTGCTTAAGCAGTGTGGCTACCCACACACGTGACATGAGCACCCTATCACAACATTTTATACATTTGATATATAAAATGTATCAAAATAATAAAAAAAAAAACATTGAGCCTCTTTCTGACCATTTCACCAAGTGAGAGTTGTACAGTGATTATGAAGCGCTGCACTATGGAAAGAAACATATTCCTAACAGATATGTGGTACTCTGTGAAAATGCTGCTGCTTTTAAGGCTGACGATGGAGACAAATGGAGTAGTTACTACAGCAATAGCTGCAATAGCAGTGAATACAGTACTTTTGTTAAAAGTTTCACGTACATTACAGAGAATTACCAAGTTTCATAGCTCTTCAGTGAATGTATTTCCACTGAAATGTTGCATAGCAGCACAGTGATTTTATCACCTCGTTTTGCACTAACAATCGAAATCTTCCTGTCAAGTCATTGCTGGGTTATGAGGTCAACAAGTGTTCTGATACCGTCTGATCTCAATTACAATTTGAGAAAAACAGCTGGCCTAATAACTATGTGGTTGGTGCTACATGGGAAATTAATTGTACTGAACTCATTGACTTGGGAAAATCTCCATTGCTTAGATTACCTTGGCTAACATAGCAAAACAAACAAATTAAGTCATGACTAGGCTATTATTCTGGTAGGGTCCTATGCTTAACAACACTGTGAGAACAACTGAATGTTAGCCTGGTGAAAAATGCAGGTGTAGCAAAAGTGCTTCTAGACATAAATCGATTACATCACCTCAGCCCCAATAACATGAGACACTGCCTAAAGCAAAGATTTGGTATATAGATGCAAGCAATACCCAAAACCAAAAAACATTTGCACAATAATAATAATAATAATAATAATAATAATAATAATAATAATAATAATAATAATAATAATCATAATAATAATAATCATGTAGATGGGCTATATTTAAGCATTAACCCCAGTCTTTAATTAACTCCAAGTTTTTAAAAGAGGTAAAGCACCAATTAATTTGACAAAACTAGAACCAAACTACTAAGCGTATATTTCAAACTCTCTTAAAGCCCTCTCAATGATGTGTTTTGTTTTTCATTTTGTCACATTTTCATGATTATTAAAAAAAGGTTAATGAAAGAATGGAGGAAGTGCTTTGAAAATAAGGTCTGGTGTGTTTGTACCTGTGGGGGAACCCTCCAAGATCTCTCCCACGTGGGGCCCTCCCTGGAAGACGGGTCTGTTATCGTTCTGATCGATGATGGCCACCTCCACATCCACTGGCCCTTCCAGCGTCTTTCCGCTCTGATCCGTAGTTTCCACCTGCATCTGCTCACAGAGAGAGAGTGAAACAGGTTAGATTAATGACTGCAGCACAGCCGCAAAAGAGCAATCACTCAGAGTATTCTCATTCTTATGAGGGCTTCAGGGCAACCTTGTAGCGGAACCTTGTATAATATATATATATATATATATATATATATATATATATATATATATATATATATATATATAATTTACATTTGATGATGTTCCCAATCTTTCATTCTGGTTCAAATAGTTTATAATGTGTCAATGTGCTTTTACTGACATGTGGAAGATAGGCTAGCTCAGCCAAAGTGTGTAGAGATGAGTTATTTTGGATATTTCCCATTGTACTACTGGCAATACACAGCTGTGCACTAAACAGTGCTGGCACATGTACATTAGAGACACTTTTGGCTTCCCAGCGACAGAGAGTGTCTTCCCAGCGACAGCGAGTGGAAGCGACAGCGAGTGGGAGAAGTACAGGCGTGGAAAAGTACAGAGCAGTTTAGAAGCAGTAAGGAGAAATTGCATCTTGAATTGCTTTAATCAGAAAACAGAGGACATTGGGGAAACACAGCAGCAGCTCAAAGTCAAACAGCCGCGTGTGTTTTTCTGATAACAAACAAGCTGAAACTCGGAGCAGCTGATTCAAATTCAGCGCCGTTCTGAGACACAGGCGAGGGGAGGAGCCAACAGCACAGCAGAACATCGCAGTTAAACGAGGCAGTCTTCCCAGCGACAGCAAGTGGGAAGCGACAGAGCAGTTTAGGAGCAGTTTGAAAGCAGGTTGGCGGCTGCAAAAGAAACTAAACTTAAAAAAAAAAAAAAAAAAAACCTCAACATGGTCTTCAAGCCAGTAATCTGTGACACCTGCTTGATGTGGGAAATCCGAGAAAACCCAGCGGAGCTAAACCAAGTGTGCGTAAAGTGCCGCGCGATCCAGGATTTGCATAAACTAGTAAGTATGCTAGAAATGGAGCTGGAAGAAGTGAGACAGCAACAGGATCTTGAGGAACTGGCACACCCACAATTCATGGAAGTCTGCATCACCCCTAACAGACTGAAAGCCACCAGGGAGATAGAAGGTCAGAACAGCTGGGTTCAGGTAGGCAAAAGCAGGGAAAAAAAGAAACTTCGTCAAACACAACCACCAGAAATCAAAACAACCAACAAATTTGAGTCACTTCAGAATTTTGATGAGCAGAACCAACAACAAGAGAATGAAAGGAACAACATCCAGGACCCCATTGACAGTGGTGACCAGACAGCAAAAAGAAGGGAGGTCATGATTGTTGGGGACTCCATATTGAGAAACACAGCAAGTTCAATTCGCAGTTTGGACCCCCTTACTACAACAGTGTGCTGCCTTCCGGGAGCCTTGGTCAAGCACATCACTGAGAACATGGACAGGCTCCTAGAACGAACAGGAGATGACCCAGTAGTAGTCGTCCACATCGGTACAAACAACATTGGAAGAGACAGACCAAAATCCCTGCAAAACAAGTTCAGAGAGCTAGGAAGGAAATTAAAAGAGAAAACCAAAACTGTGGTATTTTCTGGTATACTACCGGCACCTTGCAAAGGACCATATGGACAGCTGGAAATAATTAATCAAAACGCATGGCTGAAGATGTGGTGCACACGGGAAGGCTTCACCTATCTTGATCATTGGACCACATTCTACAACGAGGACTATCTGTATAGACGGGATGGACTGCACTTAAATAACAAGGGAACGAGTCTACTCGGAGAAAAGATCACCGAGCAGGTTCAGAAGCATTTAAACTAGAAAGGAAGGGGGGAGAAATCAACAAAAAAAAACAGAAGTGAGACCGCATCAAAACAAGAACAACAACTCAGGTAAGACAACCATTAAATGTATTTATCTAAATGCTAGAAGTATCGGAAACAAAATTCTAGAACTTGAAGCTACTGCACTAACAGGTAACTATGATGTGATAGGTGTTACAGAAACGTGGTTGTCTGAGAGTGATGGGGACGAATATAAT
Organism: Polyodon spathula; assembly: GCF_017654505.1. Taxonomy (NCBI): domain Eukaryota; kingdom Metazoa; phylum Chordata; class Actinopteri; order Acipenseriformes; family Polyodontidae; genus Polyodon; species Polyodon spathula. The sequence goes on from NC_054554.1 coordinate 14,622,610, forward strand.
ATTTGTGGGTATACACTGTATAGGAAAGACAGGCAGGACAGAAGAGGAGGAGGGGTGGTGCTATACATAAGAAACAGTCTTGAAGCCCAGGTGTTAAACCTGGACAAAGAAAATAAAACCGAATCAATATGGGTCAGAATAACGGACAAAAATTCAAAGGGCATGTGGCAAAGCGTAAGCCTTGCACAATGGAATATGTAGTTTATTGTATGTTTTTGTGTTAATTGTTAATATTGATTTAATTGTTTAGCTGCTGTGGCGCTCCGCTGGGGACGATTACCCGTCTGCGTGGAGCAGCAGCTGAAAGCAATCAGCTGTTCCAGCAGGCAGGTGGGCGTGTCTCAGCGGAGCGTCAGTATAAAAGCATGTTGATCGCTGTGATCGGGGCTGCTGCAAGGCCTGCCGTTTTCACGGCACCTTTTGAGTTATAGTTTGGGGTATTGTGTTTTATTTTGCACTTTTTTGTACGGTTTACTGTATTTGTCCTCTGTGCGTTACCATCGCTGGTAACGTCACATGACCGCCTTTATTTTACTTTCACTTTCTTTTTGTTGTTAATAAATCCTGCGCGCCTGTGCCGGCGTGTCAACACCACCTCAGTCTCTCTGTATGCTTGAACAGCGGCGACCCACACGCGTGACTCGAGGAAGACCCTGTCACAGGGCATAATAATAGAAGCATGCTATAGACTGCCAGATTCAGACGGTGAGCACAATAATCTGTTATACAATGACATTAGAAATGTGTGTAGCAAAGCGTGTAACAAAGGAGAAGCCATACTAATGGGGATTTCAACTTCCCCCAAATAAAATGGGAAAACCCGATGGGTAGCATGTAGGATGAAATAGAAATGGTGGAAATTTCAAATGACTGCTTCCAACACAATTTGTCAAGGCACCGACTAGAGGGGAGGCATGCCTTGATTTAGTCTTTTCAAATAACGAAGATAGAATAACTAAAACAGAGGTCAGAGAACCACTGGCAAACTCAGACCACAACATAGTCTCATTTGAAGTGGTTTTTTAAAACCTCAAAAGTAATGACTAAAGCTAAGGTTTACAATTTTAGAAAAGCAAACTATGAAGGTATGAAACAGAGACTAACAGAAGTAGATTGGAGTAAAATAGAGAAAACACCCACAGAAGAAGGATGGTTGTTCTTCAAAAATGTAGTACTAGAGGTGCAAAACAATTACATCCCTAAAGTAGACAAATCTAAATGTAAAACTAAATTGCCAAAATGGTTTAATAAATCAATTAAAAAAAAATATTCAGCGAAAAAAGGCACTTCACAGAGCATTTAATAGGGACCAAAAACAAAGTACACAGAAAGAGTACACGGAACTGCAAACACAAGTCAAAAAGGAAGTTAGAAAGGCCAAGAGAGAAATAGAAATGAACATTGTTAAGGGAGCTAAAACCAATTCCAAAATGTTTTTCCAATATTACAACAGCAAGAGAACATTCAAAGAGGAGATTAAATGTTTAAGAGATACAAATGGCAAAATCGTAGATGAAGAAAAAAAATAGCAAGTATATTAAATGATTACTTTTCACAAGTTTTTACAAAAGAAGATACTAACAACATGCCCCACATGTCATCCAGTGCCTATCCACTTTTAAATAACTTTAGCATAACTGAGGCAGAAGTGTTAAAGGGACTAGGAGCTCTCCCAGTAGTACTCAAAGAAATGAAAGAAGTAATTTACAAATCGCTAACCAAGATCATGCAGCAGTCTCTTGACACAGGGGTGGTACCGACAGACTGGAAAATTGCAAACGTAATACAGATCCACAAAAAGGGAAACAAAAGTGAACCAGGTAACTACAGACCAGTAAGCCTGACTTCTATTTTATGCAAACTTATGGAGATCCAAAACGGAAAATTACCTTTATGGTAACAGGGTCCTGGGAGACAGTCAACATGGTTTTAGGAAAGGGAGATCGTGTCTAACTAACTTGCTTGATTTTTTTGAGGATGCAGCATCGATAATGGATAATTGCAAAGCATATGACATGGTTTATTTAGATTTCCAGAAAGCTTTTGACAAAGTCCCGCACAAAAGATTAATTCTCAAACTGAACGCAGTTGGGATTCAAGGAAACACATGTACATGGATTAGGGAGTGGTTAACATGTAGAAAACAGAAAGTACTTATTAGAGGAAAAACCTCAGAATGGAGTGTGGTAACCAGTGGTGTACCACAGGGATCAATATTAGGTCCTCTGCTATTCCTAATCTACATTAATGATTTAGATTCTGGTATAGTAAGCAAACTTGTTAAATTTTCAGACGACACAAAAGTAGGACGAGTTGCAAACACTGTTGTAGCAGCAAAGGTCATTCAAAATGATCTAGACAAGATTCAGAACTGGGCAGACACATGGCAAATGACATTTAATAGAGAAAAGTGTAAGGTACTGCACGCAGGAAATAAAAATGTACATTATAAATATCATATGGGAGATACTGAAATTGGAGAAGGAATCTATGAAAAAGACCTAGGAGTTTTTGTTGACTCAGAAATGTCTTCATCTAGATAATGTGGGGAAGCTATAAAAAAGGCCAACAAGATGCTCGGATACATTGTGAAAAGTGTTGAATTTAAATCAAGGGAAGTAATGTTAAAACTGTACAATGCACTAGTAAGACTTCATCTTGAATATTGTGTGCAGTTCTGGTCACTTCGCTATAAAAAAGATATTGCTGCTCTAGAAAGAGTGCAAAGAAGAGTGACCAGAATTATTCCGGGCTTAAAAGGCATGTCATATGCAGACAGGCTAAAAGAATTGAATCTGTTCAGTCTTGAACAAAGAAGACTACGTGGCGACCTAATTCAAGCATTCAAAATTCTAAAAGGTATTGACAGTGTCGACCCAATGGACCTTTTCAGCCTGAAAAAAGAAACAAGGACCAGAGGTCACAAATGGAGATTAGACAAAGGGGCATTCAGAACAGAAAATAGGAGGCACTTTTTTACACAGAGAATTGTGAGGGTCTGGAATCAACTCTCCAGTAATGTTATTGAAGCTGACACCCTGGGATCCTTCAAGAAGCTGCTTGATGAGATTTTGGGATCAATAAGCTACTAACAACCAAACGAGCAAGATGGGCCGAATGGTCTCCTCTCGTTTGTAAACTTTCTTATGTTCTTATGTTCTTAATCTAGCCTACGTCACCTATGTTTATGGCAGGCAACAAGATCAGAAGAGCTGTTCCAGAATGCATGTTAAAGCACCTCAACACAGATTATATCAAATAGTAATTGCAATAACACTTGCAAATATCATATAAAAAAGTATGTGTTTTCTAAATATTATATATGAAAGGAGGGTTTAGGAAAAAGGGAGCCAAATCAGGTTCTAATATTTTTGGAAAGAAGTTGTATCCAATTAGTTTTAAAAGGAGTTGACCAGATCCTTCTAGAATATATCTTTAACTCAAAGAGAGGAACTGTCAAATGCAGATTGATGATCAGATTGAATTGGGACTCCTGATGTAGGATTCAGTGGAAAATCATATATAAGCCCAGAGCAAGACCGCATTCAATACCATTGATCTTGATCTTGCAAGCTGACGTGGTCCATGCAAGTATTTGCTCCCTGTCTGATATGCTGCATTTTTGCACATTTATCAAATTGAATTTGGTCAGAGCTTTTTGTGGGTTATAGTCCTATATAGAGGGAGTCTGAGAGAAAAAATGACACCAAAGTTTGATGCTTCTTTCATTTGTTTGGTGTGCATGGTAATCAAATATGCAATCTTAGGGTGTGAAAAAGTTATTGCCGTTAATTCAACCCAATTAAAGGGATAATTAGGGTCAGCTGTTTTAATAGTTTGATTAAGAATCAGGCCTGATTTGGGCCAGCCCTACCCAATATAAATCTGACTAACTTTGGCCCTCACCATCAGAGTGAAGTTGTCAGCACACAGGTTCTAGAGGCACATCACGCCATGATCAAAAGAAATTCCTGAGGACCTCCAGAAAAAAGGTGTTGATGCCTATCAGTCTAGAAATAGTTACAAAGCCATTTCTAAGGTTCAGGGGTTCCACCAAACCACAGTGGAAGCCATATTGTCCAAATAGATAAAGTTTGTGACAGTAGTGAATCTTCACAGGAGTGTCTGACCTGCCAAAATCTCTCCAAGAGCAAGGTAAAATTTTCCAGGAAGTCACAAAGAACCCTAGAATAACATCCATGGATCTGCAGGCCTCTCTTACCTTTCGGCTATGATCAGTGTTCATGACTCCACCATCAGAAAGACACTGGGCAAAAATAAGATTCATGGCAGAGTCACTCTGTAATGTGTCTTTTTTCGCTGAATATTTTTTTAAATTGATCTATAAAACATTTTGGCAGTTTAGTTTTACATTTAGATTTGTCCACTTTAGGGATGTAATTGTTTTGCACCTTTAGTACTACATTTTTGAAGAACAGCCATCCTTTTTCTATGGATGTTTTCTCTATTTTACTCCAATCTACTTCTGTTAGTCTTTGTTTCATACCTTCATAGTTTGCTTTTCTGAAATTGTAAACCTTAGCTTTAGTCATTACTTTTTGGGTTTTAAAAAGCACTTTAAATGAGACCATGTTGTGGTCTGAGTTTGCTAGTGGTACTCTGTTTTAGTTATTCTGTCTTCATTATTTGAAAAGACTAAATCAAGCCATGCCTCCCCTCTAGTCGGTGCCTTGACAGATTGTGTTGGAAGCAGTCATTTGTCATTTCCACCATTTCAATTTCATCCGTCGTGCTCCCCACCTGGTTTTCCCATTTTATATGGGGGAAGTTGAAATCCCCATTAGTATGGCTTCTCCTTTGCTACAGGCACAGGCTTTGCTACACGCATTTCTAATGTCATTGTATAACAGATTATTGTGCTCACCGTCTGAATCTGGCAGTCGATAGCATGCTCCTATTATTATGCCCTTTGAATCATTGTCCATTATTCTGACCCATATTGATTCGGCTATATTTTCTTTGTCCAGGTTTAACACCTGGGCTTCAAGTCTGTTTCTTATGTATAGCACTACCCCTCCTCCTCTTCCGTCCTGCCTGTCTTTCCTATACAGTGTATACCCACAAATATTATATTCATCCCCATCACTCTCAGACAACCAAGTTTCTGTAACACCTATCACATCAATGGCTTTGATACCGTTTTTAATACGAATGGCAAAGACCATTAGTGACTGCTACTGCTTGAACCAGCGCATCAACATCTGGATCAAATGACTGGGCTGAGGCTATCTTGAGTATCGAGTTAAGTTGAGAATAACATTTTGATTTGTTGATATTCATGACGGAGAAAGATTGCTGCTTCTAAAGACGCTATTTCAGAGCATTTCTTCAAAAACTCTCCATCAGAAACTGGTTTTGAAGAAACAGCTATTTTGTGAGCAATCACGTGGTTTGCCTTAACAGCAGCATCATTTATGCTACAAGCATTAGTAAACATCAACTGCTGCTTTTTCAATGACTGTGCTAATTCAGAGTATTTATCTTCACGTACCGTTCCAGTATATGTGTCATATTTTTGCCATGGTTTGCTTCAGTGTCTTTTAATGTTGTATTATTTCACAACATACACATGTTGCTTACAGATAAAGCACATTGGCTTTTCATTCATACCCTCAAAGAAATACAAAATTCCCCATTTCTCTTGAAACACATAGCACTCTTATTCTACCTTTCTCTTAACGGATAAAGAAACTTGTCACTACAGAACCTTGTTCTGGTATCACGGGTGTCGTCTACTCAAACCAGCTGACGCACTGCTGTCTCACCCATGTGGTCGGCAATTGACAACAATCACAGCAATATGACAATTTGTGTTGCTCATGCAAAGGTTTTGGGTTTTGGGTTCATCTTTGTATTTTTATAACTGTCACCCTGCCCGCATCAAGTGCCAAGGTATTGGATCAGGCCCGCCAAATGAAACAAGTTTGACACCCTTGGTTTATTACATGGGCTTTACAGTGGTCTGTGCAACAAACCAATCCAATTTTTAAAAAGAATTTAATAAACCGAAGGGGTTCTAGTAGTGCCCTGATTCGTTAAAACTTCAAAACAGCCGTCCCATGGGGTAGCCAGGATTGCTACAATACGTAAAAAAAAGTGCAATTTCTGACATCTAGTTAGATGTTACATTGTTTTATATTGTTTCTTCTGTAACAAACCTTTATACTACATACATTGTACATTAATCTATTAATGCTGTATTAGGTTTTGGTTTTTGTGCTGATTTGGCGGATATGTGCATGTACTTGGTTATTACATACCTCGGTTATAACACGCTGTTTTTACGGTCCCAAGGCAGTACGTTGTAATTATGAATGCACTGCAACTTGTTTATTATGTGAAAGAAACAACCTGAATGTTGACCCATTAGATTTTTTATTTTTATTTAACATTTTATTAATTAAAGCTGTATGATGTAGAAATAATTGTTTAATTATTTTTATCCATGTGTCATATAAAACGAAGTACAAGGTGCTGTTCAAGATATAAGCCGATTTTCGCCCCAATTATGGCAAAACCACTCGGGCTATCGCTTTGAGAGCCTGTCAAGAGGTGGGCATCAGTTTGTATTGCACAACACCCAATAAGATACTCTTTATATATCTATCCATCTCTCTCTGTATATGGTGGTGCTGTATATATATATATATATATATATATATATATATATATATATATATATATATATATATATGAGAGAGAGAGAGAGAGAGAGAGAGAGAGAGAGAGAGAGAGAGAGAGAGAGAGAGAAGCTAGCCAAAAGGTTTGCATCACCCTATAGAATTACAAACCTTGATTAATAAAGTAGAATGAATCCTACTGAATAATGTTACATTAACATATTGAATTAATAAACCCTGTTGTAGTTTTCCATATGCTTTCCATATCCAACAAAAAACTCACAAAATTAAAAAATCTGTCATTTCAAATTATGAACATGAAATACTGTACTACTATTATTCCTTCTGGTAGACTTCTTTGCAATATCATTTTGTAGTTTAAATAAAATATCAAAATTTAAATTATGTTCACATATATATATATATATATATATATATATATATATATATATATATATATATATATATATATATACACCACACACACACACACACACACACACACACACACACACACACACACACACCACACAGTTTCAGTTTGTTGTTTTACAACATGAAATCTTGATGCATTTAAATGGGATTTTTTTTCCTTTGATTTACACAACCTACTCAACACTTTGAAAGAGGCAAGAGAATTTTTATTGTGAAACAACAGTTAATGAAAAATTTAAAAAAAGCTGAAATGTCTTGGGTAGGTAAGTATTCACCCCTCTGAGTCAATATTTGGTAGAACCACCATTTGGCAGCAATTACAGCTGTGAGTCTTTTGGGGTAAGTCTTTACTGCAGAGGGCAGCAGTTTTCCTCAAGGACTTCTCTGTACTTTGCTCCATTCATTTTCCCTTCCCTTCACTATCCTGACAAGTGCCCCAGTCCCTGCCGATGAGAAACATCCCCATAACATGATGCTGCCACCACCATGCTTCACAGTAGGGATGGTGTTCTTTGGGTGATGCGCTGTGTTGGGTTTGCACCAAACATAATGCTTTGCATTTAGGCCAAAAAATTCAATTTTAGTTTCATCAGAACACAAAATTTTTTGCCACATTGCTACAGAATCTCCTCAGTGTTTTTTTTTGATACTTCAGATGGGCTTCCTTCTTGCCACCCTACCATACAGGCCAGATTTGTGGAGTGCTTGGGATATTGTTGATATACACTTTGACCAGTCTTGGCCATAAAAGCCTGTAGCTCTTGCAAAGTTGCCATTGGCCTCTTGATAGCCAGCTTTTTTCACACCAATTAAAACATTTCTGTAACACGTGAGGATCAAATATCCCAGTAAGGTGTAATTTATAATGGTGACTATCTCATTTTATTAAATTTCGGGCTTATTACTATAGTTACTAATAACTTCCTAATAATCCTTTCCCTTGGAGAGCAAGTAGCTTCCTAACTGTTGTTTACTTGTATTTACTATGTAAGGGTTTTTCTAATCATCCTGAGATGCTCTTGGTTCTGTTGCTCCAATACAGAGGTATCCGTTTAATGACAGCCTGCCACATTCCATGCAAAACATGACAATATAACAAATATGCAGGTGAGACAGGCAGACTTGAAAGGTTACACGCTGTAAATATATTCAATTTTTCCATGCAGAAGTGCCCATTATTAAACCATGAATGCCCTACTGTTAGTGCGAAAATCCATATGTAAACATGCAAGGGATTGGCAGTGCCCAACATTTTTCCCACTTCTGAGACATCGGGCAAGCCACTGTGTGATGGACAATGGCACTGTGTATGCCCTGCAGTTCCCTTTCAATGGAATGACAACGATTATGGCATAAATGGGAAGAGCTTCTCTGACCCGTCAATCACTGAGCATATATAAAAAAGGTGCCCTATCAAGGCCCTGCTATGAGGAGGAAGTCACTCCCACCTCCTGCTGAAGAGGGTCATCTTCACAATAGCTTATCGACATTTTTTTTCACAGTCCCCTGAGTCAGGTCACAGATTGCCTCGTGTGTATTTGTTCTGGAAATTGGCTGATTTGTTTGGTTCTACAAATTTATTCACAAGGTAAGTTACACTCTCAAGTTTTTCAGTATTCAGTGTCAGTATTATTTAGAGCTGGTTTCGACCCCTCTTTTGAAATTGGCAAGAAGCCGCAATTCTCTTTTCACTACCTCGTGTAGTCAAAATTACCATTGTGTGAGCTATTGTGGTGCTGTAGCGTGACTCCTTGGGCTCGAGGCGTCATCTCCTGTGCCGATTTACTCGTCCTCAGCTATCTTGTAGCTTGGGCTTTCCTAGCGCGGCTGTGCTTACCGTCGATGCCGATTGACTTGGCTACATCAGCACAGGATTGACCGTGCTCTCCTCTGCGCCGGCCCTGACGCCGAATTAACTTGGTACCGGTTTGGACAGCACCTCGACGCTGATCCCAATGCCGATTTCAGCACTGGTGGAAAACATCTTTTGCACCGCTTCCGATGGCGATTAAACCAGTCACCAGTCAGAACACTCAAAACACTGACCTCGGCAGCAATTGACTTGGCACCGACTGTGTTTTGCGCAGCACCGACCTCGACGCCAATAGACTCAGCACCGACTGCGCTTTCTCAGTGCCGAAGCTGATACACTCCTGCTGCTCTGCTCCTGGAGATGAAGGTGGTGGAGGCAGAGTCAGCTCCTATGGCTCTGCTCCTACTGGTAGAGGTGTTGGAGATAGAGGTAGCTCCTTCTGCTCTGCTCCTACTAGTGGAGGTGGCGGAGGCAGATGCAGCTCCTGCTGCTCTGCTCCTGGCGCTGGAGAAAGCAGTGATGGCTCCTCTCCCTCTGACACTGGAGATGGCAGTGATGGCTTCTCTCCCTCTAGCGCTGGAAACCGTGGTGAGGGCTCCTCTCCCTCTAGTGTTGAAGATGGCAGTGATGGCTCCTCTCCTTCTGGCGCTGGAGATGGTAGCAATGGCTCCTCTCCCTCTGGTGCTGGAAACAATGGCGAGGGCTCCTCTCCCTCTGACACTGGAAATGATAGCAGCAGGTCCCCTCCCATATCCGCAGCCAGGTAGTTCAGGGATGCTGGGTGGTGTTGCTGTTCCCAGGCCTCCATGCGCACCCCATCTCAGGGCCATAAGATATCTCTCTCAGGCTCCGTCAGCCAGTCCCAAATCCTCTCAGAGGAGAGTGGACCAGTCTGCCTCAGAGGACACAGGTCCTCTCCCACCTGCGTTTGGGATGGAGGCAGAGGCAGCTCCTGCTCCTCTCCTTGTGAGGGTGGTGGTGAAACCAGCAGGTATTCTCCCTCTGCTGGTGGTGGAGGAACCAGCAGGCATTCTCCCTCTGCTGGTGGAGACAGGCTGCGGACCTGAGGACTTCCCTTTCTTGGGCTGTGGACATTTGGTCTCCTCTCTCTTGGGCTGTGGATGGACCGACTCCTTATCCTTCGATTCCTGCTCTGGGCAATCTCTTGCCCTCTCCTGCGATGGAGGAGGTTGGTCAGGTGTTACATGCCCGACCTCGCCATCAGCAAAGCACCATTTCTCATCTTTCAGGTTGGTGAGGCATCCAGCGTGGTAGAAACAGTGCAGGACCTGCAACCGGCCCTATGCTGTTGCCAAGACCATCAAATGATTTGAAGAAACTGGCACTCATGAGGACTGAACAAGGTCAGGCAGGCCAAGGGTGACCTCAGAATCAGAGAACGAGTTCATTCGAGTCACAAGTCTGCAAAACCGGCGACTAACTGCCCCTGAAATACAAGCTCAGCTAAATGCTACTAGAAGTACAGATGTTTCAACATCAACTGTTCAGAAGAGATTGCGTGAAGCTGGCCTAACTGGAAGACTTGCTGCAAAGAAACCATTGTTAAGAGTGCAAAATAAGAGGAAGAGACTTGCCTGGGCCAAAAAATACAGAAACTGTATTTGAGGAGTGGAAGTCAGTCTTATGGATCGATGAGTCAAAATTTTAAATATTTGGGTTCAACCACTGAGTATTTGTAAGACGCAGAGAGGGTGAGCGCATGAGTTCTGCATGTGTGGTTCCCACTGTCAAGCATGGAGGATGCAGTGTCATGGTCTTGGGTTGCTTTGCTGGTGACAGAGTTGGTGATCTTTATCAAGTCCATGGCAAGTTCAACCAGCATAGCTATCATAGCATACTTCAGAGCCATTCCATCAGGATTACGACTAGTTGGGCAGTTCTTCATTCTTCAGCAAAATAATGATCCGAAACACACCTCAAAGTTGTGCAAGAACTATCTGGCGAATAAGGAAAGTGAAGGACAACTCAATCTAATAACCTGGCCTGCCCAGTCGCCAGACCTAAATCCCATAGAATTTGTATGGGACGAACTGGACAGAAGACTCAAAGCAAAGCTACCCACAAGTGTCCTACATCTCTGGGAATTGCAGCAGAAGAGCTGGGAAGACATGTCGGGTGATTTCCTGCTGAAACTTGTTAACCGAATGCCTCGTGTTTGTGAGGCTGTTATTAAGGCAAAGGGTGGCTATTTTGAGGAATCCAAGATTTAGAGACAATTTTCAATTTCCTTGAACATTGCTTTGATACTCCTTGTGTATTGTTTTGTATATTGTAACATGTGTTTTCATTTTCAAGTATTTACAGAAACGTATAAAATGTAAAACATTGTCAATTATGAAAAAAACCTAGTTTCTAGCAAGTGTACTCAAACCTTTGACTGGTACTGATATACCAAAGGCACCTTACAATAATTCATTTTGAGTTGAAGTGTTTTAAAATAAAATATCGAACAGAACAAAATTTCAATGTACCATTTGTAATTCAGAAATAAGAAAGAATTGGTCAGGCGTCTGAATACATTTGCAAGGCACTGTGTGCACTGTGTGTGTGTGTGTGTGTGTGTGTGTGTGTGTGTGTGTGTGTGTGTGTGTGATATTTTATTTTAAAACACTTCAACTCAAAATGAATTATTGTAAGGTGCCATTGGTTTTATGTTAGGAAATATTTTTAAGAAAAATAAAAAACTGAAATATCTTGCTTGCATAAGTATTCAACCCCCACACATTAATATTTGGTAGAGCCACCTTTCGCTGCAATAACAGCTTTAAGTCTTTTGGGGTAAGTATGTACCAGCTTTGCACACAGTATCGGAGTGATTTTGGCCCATTCTTCTTGGCAGATTTGCTCCAGGTTGTTTGGACGACACTTGTGGACCGCAATTTTCAAATAGTGCCACAGATTCTCAATGGGATTGAGATCAGGACTTTGACTGGGCCACTGTAGGACATTCACCTTTTTGTTCTTGAGCCACTCCAATGTTGCTTTGGCCTTGTGCTTGGGATCATTGTCCTGCTGAAAGGTGAATTTCCTCCCAAGCTTCAGTTTTTTAGCGTACTGAAGCATATTCTCTTGTAGTATTTTCCTGCATTTTGCTCCGTCCATTCTTCCTTCAATTGTAACAAGATGCCCAGTCCCTGCTGATGAGAAGCATCCCCATAGCATGATGCTGCCACCACCATACTTCACTGTAGGGATGGTGTGTCTTGAGGCATGGACAGTGTTAGGTTTGTGCCACACATAGCGCTTTGAGTTTTGGCCAAAAAAGCTCTATCTTGGTCTCATCTGACCACAAAACCTTTTCCCACATCGCAGCTGGGTCACTCTCATGCTTTCTGGCAAACTCCAGACGTGCTTTCAGGTGGTACTTTTTGAGTAAAAGCTTCTTTCTTGCCACCCTCCCATACAGGCCAGTGTTATGAAAAGCTCTTGATATGGTTGACTGGTGCACCATTACTCCACTCCCAGCCACTGAACTTTGTAGCTCCTTCAAAGTGATTGTAGGCCTCTCTGTGGCTTCTCTCACAAGCCTCCTTTTTGTTTGACTGCTGAGTTTTGAGGGACAGCCTTTTCTTGGCAGTGCCTGGGTGGTGTGATGCAGCTTCCACTTCCTGATTATTGATCCAACTGTGCTCACTGGGATATCCAAACACTTGGATATTATTTTGTACCCTTTCCCTAATCTATGCATTTGTATTACTTTATCTCTAACTTCTGTAGAATGCTCTTTGGTCTTCATTTTCCTTCAGATTCACAGCCTTACCAATGATCCTTCAACAGTGGGGTTTTTATCCAGAAAATGTGACAGCAACTTTAATGGTTCACAGGTGGAGGCCAATGGTAATGTAATTGTGTCCTTGTTAGAGAAATTTCTTTCATCGGTGCAAACTGGGAGCTTCCACAGCACAGGGGTTGAATACTTATGCAAGCAAGATATTTCAGTTTTTTATTTTTCTTAAAAATATTTCCCAACATAAAACCAATGTCACCTTACAATAATTGATTCTGAGTTTCAGTGTTTAAAAATAAAATATCAAATTTCAATGTACCATTTGTAATTCAGTAATATGAGAGAATTGGTCAGGGGTCTGAATACTTTTGCAAGCCACTGTGTGTATGTATAATGTATGTGTAATATATATATATATATATATATATATATATATATATATATATATATATATATACTATATATATATACTCCACCACAACCGCACACTTGCCATCCCTTTAAAATAAACACATTTATATTTAGAAAACATTTCGGTACTAGAATAGCTTCAAAATAAACAAGAGAGGGATAAAGGTGGACAAACAAATATTTGTTTTCAGTTAATTATTTTCTGTTTCTCCGCTTTGACCTTCTCACTGCAAGATATCCCTGGTGTTACACAGAATTCTGTATCCCCGCAGATGCAGTTTTTCAAAGCTGCACGTGGATGTGCGATATTCCTGTGCTCGACTCACACTGTGTTTTCATGCACTGCCATTGAATTCTGCTGCAGTTTGCAACACATACTGAAAACAAGACCAAACTAATTCTGTAGGAAAATAAAGCAGCACATTTAACACCACTAATTTGCTATAGTACGCTCAGACACCTGCATTGCTCAATACATGAAACCCTTGATTAAAAGTAACCTTATAAAACTGTATTTTTCTTTGAAAACACATTTTAATTTTATTACATGTATAGCGATCTTGATCTACGCAGGCGTCAAACCTAAGGGGATACAGAATTCTATGGAGCTACAGAAATATGCATAACACTAGGCCGCCTCCCCTCATCCTACGGAGACCCACTGAAGTTGTAGCTGGTGCCGGTCTCCTCTTTGGTAACTGTCATTCTGACAAAGTAAGAGCTGGACTACCTGTCCTTTGGAGTGCCCATATACTAAAATAAAACGTGTGTAACGTGTGCAGCATTTCGTGTACTATGGTGACTGGCAAATGAAACATTTAACTCACCTTATTCGTGCATTTTTTTACCATATGTGTTACATCTCTAGATATTATTCTCTAAAAACTTCATTACAGCAGAACTAACACAAATATGCTAAATGCATTTTCATTTTCCCACTAATTAAATGTAGTTGGTTATAAAGTTTTGGGGGGGTTCCACATTTGCCATCAGTCCACATTCTGTTTGTCCAATACTGTTTTTCCCTATAGCTGAATTTTAGTTCAATTCCCTTGATAACTGTGGAATGCTAGCTGCCAGCCCATTGAAGTTATTTGTGAGAAGTTTGTAAATACCTTTTAAGTGAATGAAGCTAGAGGTGTCTACCTTCAATGTCAATGAACTTTCCTTCACCCTAACTATCTGCCTGGGTGTTAATGAGCTAGGAAAACAATTAATTTAAGCAATAAAGAAAAGGAAAGTCATGATAAAGCATGGTTTCATTCCATTTTAATGGATTTTAATTTCCTTACCTTCTGGATATTTGAAATAGGCCATTTACAGATCGCTGAGTAACCTATTTCAGTCATCGGGTTATTAAATGACCCTTGCTAATGGTAATTTAAGACCCTTATTAATCTTCATTGTCACCATCAATATGTATGAAATATATTAAATAATTTATCTTTGCTAAAACAGCCTTGTAACTGTAATGGTGTTCTTCACCTTAATATGCATGCCTTTTATTTTTTATGTATAAAAATAAAGATCTTCAGAAAAATTTTATGCAACACATTGCTCTTAAGATGAGTAGAAAGGCAGCTGTTTTTCTTTTTGCATTACCACAAAGTACATTACAGCGCCGACAATTACAGCGACTGCACATAACAGTGCTATGATATTACAACAATGGACATTACAGCGCCGACCATTACAGCGACTGCACATAACAGCGCTACGATATTACCACAGCGTACATTACAGCACCGACAATTACAGCGCTATGACATTACAGCACCGACAATTACAGCGACTGCACATAACAGCGCTACGAAAACAGCCTTGTAATATTACCACAGCGTACATTACAGCTCCGACAATTACAGCGCTATGACATTACAGCACATTACAGCACCGACAATTACAGCGACTGCACATAACAGCGCTACGATATTACCACAGCGTACATTACAGCTCCGACAATTACAGCGCTATGACATTACAGCACCGACCATTACAGCGACTGCACATAACAGCGACTGCGTACATTACAGCACCGACAATTACAGCGACTGCACATCACAGTACATTACAGCTACGACATTACCGCGCTATGACATTACAGCACCGACCATTACAGCGACTGCACATAACAGCGCTACGATATTACCACAGCGTACATTACAGCTCCGACAATTACAGCGCTATGACATTACAGCACCGACCATTACAGCGACTGCACATAACAGCGCTACAACATCACCATGACGGACATTACAGCGACTGCACGTACAGCGCTACGACATTACACCGACACATTACAGCGACTGCACATAACACCGACCATTACAGCGACTCGCACACAGCATGACAATTTACCACAGCGTACTTAACCTAACGACAATTACCTCCTATGCTCCACAGCACGACATTACGACTGCTCTAACCGCCTAAAAACAGCGTACATTACAGCTGCGACATAACAGCGCTATGAACATGTTACACACCACAAGAAGCGACTCACATATTACACACGCTACGATATTACCACAGCTCTCATTACAGACCGCAATTACGCGCTATGACATTACAGTGCTACACCATTACCGCACTGCACATGTGTCGCTAAATATTTCGAGGCGGTTATGTCGCGTGGCCAGTAATCTCCGACTGCGTAATGTCGCGATGACATTACTGTCCCGACCTTACTGCGACGCTCACACAGTGTCTACTTATATATGACGGCGTAGTGTCAGTATCCAAGTATTACGACAGTAACGCTATTGCATCTGACAACATGGTTTCGTATGCTGAACATGACGGACATTACAGCACAGCACCGACAATTACAGCGACTGCACATAACAGCGCTACGATATTACCACAGCGTACATTACAGCACCGACCATTACAGCGACTGCACATAACAGTGCTACGACATTACCGCGCCAAACTACAATTCAAGTCCCAGAAGACTCTGCGAAGTTCAGAAACACATCACTTACCAAAAACTCCCCCTGCCCCCCTCAGTATGCAGGTTTTAATATGACTTGGCAGTGTCAGTGAGTCTTGTATTGCACAGTTGTAAAGCACTTGCATACCAGGGTTTGATGAAGATTTCTTGGCGACCAAAACATTGATTTGGGATATAATAAAACATATAAACACTTTGGAGCATAATATACAAGTGTGCAGGTACTATGTTTGTTTCTTTCTACCCTGCACCTTGAAAGACTTTGGATGTGTGTATGTGTTCTCTTTGGATGTGTGTGTGTGTTCTCTTTGGATGTGTGTTTGTTTTCTCTTTGGATGTGTGTTTGTTTTCTCTTTGGATGTGTGTTTGTTTTCTCTTTGGATGTGTGTTTGTTTTCTCTTTGGATGTGTGTGTGTATGTGTTCTCTTTGGATATGTGTATGTGTTCTCTTTGGATATGTGTGTGTATTCTCTTTGGATGTGTGTATGTTTTCTATTTGAATGTGTGTATTGATTTCTCTTTATTTACTAGCAGCCCCCCAGCAGACCGTCCATTTCTCATGGAAGAAATAAACAGGTTGTTGTTACCGCTATTTTGGCCCCAAAACTGCCTTTGATATGTTTCTTTTGTCTACCATTGCCACAATATGTAGACCTGTTTGTTTGCCCGTTTGGTAGGGCACTTAAAAATGTAATCATGTAAGCTGCTAGAGAATAGACTTATACCATGTGTGTGCGCATACAGTGGTCGTCCAAAGTTTACAAACTTATGAAGTGTACTTGTAGTGTCTACAATTAATGTTGAATACATGTATATAGAACATTCCTATAAACACCCCTATTTTTTATGGTAAATATATGTAGATGGTACATTCCTAAAATCCTGTTTTCTAATATAAAAAAGTTCCAAAACAAGAAACTGTCAATTCAGCTTGTTCCAGTTATGCTGCTTTGTTTGTGTTGTGATCTTGTAGCCCTAAATAAATATATTTTCAAAGAAACAAGAAATCACCATTTAATGTGTGCAACAGAAGTATACATTGGGATTGCTTTGACAAACAACTGTGGCCAAGTGTAATATGCACTTAGACCTTGAGGGTGACTCACTTAAATAAAGATATGAATGCACAATTAAATAATAATAATAATAATAATAATAATAATAATAATAATAATAATAATAATAATAATAATAATAAAAGCTGCACGAAACTCAGATACAGGGGAATGGGGAAGAGCTGCAAGTCTCATGCTGTAACTGGAATAATTTGATCTTGCGCCTTTGACAATTAAAAAATGTATATTTGTAAGGGTCTTTTAATGGACCCTTTTATTAGAAATAGTGTACAGACCCTGATTAGTATGGGATGCCATGTGTAAAAAAAGCGTTAATATATTTTTTTTTCAGATTTTTAAATGTTTTATAAACATTTCTACACGTATTTACCAGTCTAGTTATGATGTGGAAAAAAAAAAAAAAAACCTATAGTCTTCTGCAATCCAAAAATCTGCTTTGTTTGTCCTAGTTCCTGGTAAGTGACGCTTTTGTGAACTTCGTGGTCTTATGGGAATTGTAGTTTGGTGTGTTAATGTCGCTGTAATGATCGGTGCTGTAATGTCAGTCGCGGTGATGTCATAGAGCTGTTATGGGCAGTCGCTGTAATGATCGGCGCTGTAATGTCAGTCGCGGTGATGTCATAGAGCTGTTATGGGCAGTCGCTGTAATGATCGGCGCTGTAATGTCAGTCGCGGTGATGTCATAGAGCTGTTATGGGCAGTCGCTGTAATGATCGGCGCTGTAATGTCATGTCGCAGTCGCTGTAATGTCCATCGTGGTGATAGAGCTGTTATGGGCAGTCGCTGTAATGATCGGCGCTGTAATTTCCTTCGTGGTGATGTTTACGCGCTTTTGGACTCTTTTGTTTTATGTCATGTAACATTCATTCCCAACATTCCCAATTACCATTTTTGCCTAGACCAATATTTACTATGCATACTAACACTGCAGTATATCTCTTTTTTACTGTGCCTCCATTTTTAAAGTGCATGTGGTTTAAGTCTGACACGTCATTGATCAAAATTGCAATTAGCAGTATTCTGTCTGTTAAAATGAGCTTCTCACAGTGGCAACAAAATACTTAAAATTGAAGTCACTGTTAATCAATGAAATTGGCTTTAATTGAAAGCAGTTGAATAATCATTATGTCTCTAAAATATATGGAATTTCAATTGAAAAGCAGGAATTGACCCCAATCCTGGCCACAGTTGTAGACAGGGCAGATATTACAGCTGCACACCTGTAGAGGTAAGTTCTATAAAACACCTCACTTCAGCACATTAACCTTTTAGGAGGATTTTCAGAATCACCACCATGGTAATTTACCAAACTGATAAATACTGATCTAAACAGAAAGAGCAATAGAGGTTGATAGAGAACACATATAATAGGATCTGAAACAGGTAAGAAATTAAATACTCTAACAATGTACTGCATATGGTATAAAATATTCTAACAATGTACTATATATGGTATAAAGTAGCATTTTAAGAGATCATAAAAAGACATATACAATACCTATAGAAAGTCTACACCCCCTTTCAAAATTTTCATCTTCTTTTGCCTTATAGCCTGTAATTAAAATGCATTTATATATATATATATATATATATATATATATATATATATATTATATATATATATATATATATATATATATTTAAAAATTACATTTTTGAATGCAATTCACTTATGATTATCATCTTATATAAGTACACATATCATATAATGAAATATTAAGTGTTTATAGACAAGTTTATACAGTTAAAAGCATAGATAATCATGAAAAACCTGGTTTCAAGCAGGTGTACTCAAATTTTGACTGGTACTGTGTGTGTGTGTGTGTGTGTATATATATATATATATATATATATATATATATATATATATATATATATATATATATATATATATATATATAGTGCCTATAGAAAGTCTATACCCCATTTCAAAATTTTCACCTTTTGTTGCCTTATAGCCTAGAATTAAAATGATTTAAAATATTTTTTTTTAAAATTTATCTACACATCCTACCCCACAATTTCCAAGTGAAAAAAATATTCTACAAATTTGTAGAAAATTAATAAAAAATAAAAACTGAAATAGCTTGCTTGGATAAGTGTCCACCTCCCTTGTAATAGCAATCCTAAATTAGCTCAGGTGTAACCAATTGCCTTCAAAATCACACACCAAGTTAAGTGGCCTCCATCTGTGTTAAATTGTAGTGAGTCACGTGATTTCAGGATAAATTCAGCAGTTCCTGTAGGTTCCCTCTGCTGGGTAGTTAATTTCAAAGCAAAGATTCAACCATGAGCACCAAGGCGCTTTCAAAAGAACTCCGGGGCAAAGTTGTTGACAGACACAGATCAGGGGATGGGTATAAAAAAATATCAAAGGTCAAATATCTCTTGGAGTATGGTCAAGATGATTATTAAGAAGTGGAAGTTGTATGGCGCAGTCCCTCCAAACTGGATAACCGAATAAGAAGGAGACTGATCAGAGAGGCTACCAAGAGGCCAATGGCAACTTTACAAGAGTTACAGGCTTTTATGTCCAAGACTGGTCAAAGTGTACATGTGACAACAATATCCCAAGCACTCTACAAATCTGGCTTGTATGGTAGAGTGGCAAGAAGGAAGCCATTGTTCAAGAAAGCCCACCTTGAATCCCGTTTGAAGAATGCATAAAAACACTCAGGAGATTCTGTAGCCATGTGGCAAAATGTTTTCTGGTCTGACGAAACTAAAATGGAACTTTTTGGCCTAAATGCAAAGCGTTATGTTTGGCACAAACCAACACAGCACATCACCCAAAGGACACCTACTGTGAAGCATGGTGGTGGCAGCATCATGTTATAGGGATGCTTCTCATCGTCAGGGACTGGGGCACTTGTCAGGATAGAAGGGAAAATGAATGGAGCAAAGATCAGAGAAGTCCTTGAGGAAAACCTGCTGCCCTCTGCAAGAAAGCTGAAACTGTGACGGAAGTTCACCTTTCAGCATGAGAAAGACCCAAAGCGCACAGCCAAAGCTACACTGGAGTGGCTAAGGAACAAAAGGTAAATGTCCTTGAGTGGACCAGTCAGAGCACCGACCTAAACCCAATCGAAAATTTGTGGCATCACTTGAAGATTGCTGTCCATCAGTGCTCCCCAAGGAACTGGACAGAGTTTTGTAAAGAATTGTCAAATATTCCCAAATCTAGTTGTGCAAAGTTAGTAGAGACCTATCCCAACAGACTCACAGCTGTAGTTGCTGCCAAGGTGATTCCACCAAGTATTAACTCAGAGGGGTGGAGATTTATCCAGTTATGATCTTTCAGTTTTGTATTTTTAATATAAATATTTTTCCCCTTAACAGTGTGGAGTATGGTGTGAGAATAGGTGGAAAAAAATCCTCACTTAAATGCATGAAACTCTGAGGCACTGACACAGCAAAATGTGAAAAAAGTTCAAGGGGGTGTAGACTTTCTATAGGCACTGTATATACATAGACATTATTATTTTCACATATACTTTTTTATCTCCAGGAATAAGGAATAGACTGCTGTTTAACAGTAAGTAACGTTAGGTAGTCCAAAACTAGTGCTAATCAGATTTTGTCAAAACCAGCAGAGAATTGTATTATTAGACATGAAGCACACCTCCAGCAGATCAGATTATCAATTATACCATTGCAGACATTATAACCATTAAAAACTTACAGCAGTTACACAGGACACTCAATTACTACCCAGTGTCTGCACAGCACAGAAACAATATTATACTCTAAAGCAGTGGTTCTCAACTCTGGTCCTGGGGACCCACTGTCCTGCTGGTTTTTGTTCCAACCGAGCTCTCAATTACTTATTTGAACCCTTAATGGAACTAATCAGAGCTTTTTACTTATTTTAAAGAGCTGGAGATTTCAAGTTAAATATACATTTATATAAGGAACTTGAATTCTCCAAAATTTTGTAAGCTAATCAATTTAAAAAGTAAAATTAAGCAAATTGTTAGTTCAATTAAGGGTTCAATTAAGTAATTGAGAGCTCAGTTGGAAAAAAAAACAGCAGGACAATGGGTCCCCAGGACCAGGGTTGAGAACCACTGCTCCAAAACACAACTTCATCTGAAAGTTGCTCAATAATAATCACTTGATATCTACCAGATGTCTAGAGATTAACTTTTTTTCATTTAGATGTGATCGGGAGTGCAGGAACGTTACAGTGCAGCTGTTTCCTACTCGTCAGCACCTGCCAGTGATTTCCAGTGTCTATCAATCATCCCACAAGAGTGAGCAAAGGATTCAATTTGACTCATTTTAATACATGCAATTCAGGTATGATGTAATTGAAATTTGATCTCCAAGCAATATCATTTCAATTTTCCATGGTATAGAGTGGTTGGCATAGCGAACGCATAACAAAAGCATCATACACAGTACAGGATGTTTGGTAAACTCCCAAACAGTTAGATAATTAAGATCTGGAACAAAAAACTAAAAAAAACAAAAAAATGTTGTGCATGTTTACTTCAATAACACCACTTATCTAAGAAAAACAGAAAATACATTTAATTTGAAATTTCAAAATCAAAGTTGATGTATATAGATGTATATGGCATGTTTGAAAATAACCTCCACTGTATGTATTGTCTGGCCTTTCTGCATATTAAATGTTAACCTTTACGTGGAATTTTGGGGGCAGGAGCTAGGGCTCTTCTAATTTTTGGCTCCTGTCAATCATCGTATAATTCCTATTTAAAGCCAATTCTCACCTATCTCTCTTGTCAAGTGTTTTGTTTTTCATACACCACGACCTTGTTCTCCATTGAGCTCAATCTAGCCAGCATGAACAACACCTCTGACTCAGACCAGCAAATCTCTATGCGGGATTCACCTCTAAATGCTATGGATGGTTCCACCATTTGCTCTGAGGAAAAAGCGGGACCTGCTACCGTTCAATCTGAACTCTACCCCGCAACTAGACCTCCTGCATCAGGAACAAGGAAATCAAAGTGCCTCCACCAGCAGACCCAGCTCCTGGACCAGCTATTTTTTAAAGATTGGCATTTGCCAAACTTCTGAAAACTTTGCATGAGAGCAACTTAAACATTCTGGTAGGAAGCGATCGCCTGGCTCTTTTTAACATGTACTGTACCTACATTTCTGCTACACCAGTGCTCCCTCCTTCTCGCTACAGCTGCTCCTCTTCAACCTGGCATCTGCTGCCCTCAAAAGTTCCCACGAAGCATCAGACCAACCATCAAAAACCATAGTCTGGCTCCTCATGTCCGTTGCCAGATCATTGAAGGTAAAGACATAAATCTTGTTTCAATTTTAATTGCCAACTCTGAATGTTTTGATCACAAAACAGTTGACTGTGGGGACCTCACTGTTACATTTAAATCTGGTGAACCCAGTTTGCTCAAAAATCTTATCTTGAGAGAATTCGTGTTGGCATTTTCTGTTTATCTGACAATTTAAGCACTGTTTATCCACATCGCCACTTTGAATTGGATCATATTTATTTTACATTACAGAATTATCAGTCAGATATGGAGGTACAATGTTTTATGAATATCACAAAGCTTTCGCAGCCAAAGCAGATTCCATTCTAACATTCTATCAGATTATCTAGTAATCAACTGGGCTGTCTTCGATCCCAATCTATTCAACAGGGTTTTCGGATGGTTAAGAGCAAACACATGTGCAGTCTGCTCTTCTACAGCACACTCTACATCCTTGTGTCGAAAAACTGCTACAGCAGAGCGGACCCTTCCACTCCACCTCATTTCAGGGAGAGAATCTCGACTCCATTTTCGGCTTCTCATACATCCCATTCATCAGCTCCACCTTTGTCTTCTAGGAATACAGATAAATACGGCTGCAACAACACGTTTGCCAGATCCAAGCAAATATGCAATAATTTCAATGCATCAGTCTGCTCTTCTAAATACTACAGGAATCTGCATATGTGCACTCATTGCAGTGAATCCCACTCTCAGTCAGTCTGCTCATCCACTCCTAAGACGTGATGCTCTAACCTACTTACAGTTTCTACCACAGTAAACATCCCAACCCTGATTGAAGCCCTCCAACATCACTCCAATCAGCTCTTCACAAGTTACCTCATTGATGGTCTGCAGCACGGCTTTTCTACCGGCCTGACAAGAATCCCAACATCATCATATAACAGCAATAACCTCCACTTGGCAACCGTGGACCCTCAATCACTCTGCACTATTATTCAGTCAGAGACGGACAAAGGGTTCATGACAAGACCATTATCCGCCCCCTTTCCCTTCTTTCAGGTTTAACAATATTGGCATCACCACTTGGATTATATCAGGAAGAAAACAACTAATCATCAATCTCTTTGCACCAGGAGGATGCTCTACCGGCAACATAAATTCACTCATACCCCACAACCAATTTTCTCTGAAGTACATAAAAATTTCAGAAGCTATCAGGTTAATCAAAACAGCAAGTCACGGGTCCTGGCTGGCCAAAGCAGATATATAAATGCCTTCAAAGTTATGCCCATCCATCCTTCCCTACATCACCTGTTTGGAATCAGCTGGGAAGGAAAGTTCTATTTCGCCACACAACTCACCTTCGACTGCTGTAGCAGCCCCAAGATATTCAATTCACTTTCCGAAGCTCTCTGCTGGCTACTTCTCAACTTGCAATCATAAAGATCAGAACACTATTTTTAGAACTCAGCATCCCTCTCTCCGATGAGAAAACCATCGGTCCAGTACACTCTCTGGAATTTCCGGGCATCACCTTGGACACCAGATTCGAAGCTTGCCTCCCTCCCGCAAAACTGGGCCATATCCGATACCTCATTAATCAAGCAACTACAATAAAAAAAACCTGAACTGTTATCCTTGCTTGGGCATTTCAATAATGCAATGCACATCATTCCTCAGCGTAGAACGTTCATTTCATGTCTTCTCACTCTCTCCTTTATAGAATCAAGCCTGGAGGCTAGGATAAAAAATATTTTCAGAATCCAGAAAGGTCATCAAAATGTGGGCATTACTAATTAAATACTGGAACGGTCTTTCACTCTTCTATGAAGACTACACCTCAGCCCTCCATGCTTTGTCTCTTTTTACAGATGCATCGTTCCTAGGATTCAGGGGTTTCAAAGACAACCATTTTATATATTTTCTCTAGAGGCCTTTCTCTACCAGGCCAATATACAATCTAACAAACTATTCTCACAGCCTAGGCTCCCACCCCGTGAAATGTTAACCTTTAAGTGAAAATCGGGGGGGAAGGAGCTAGGGCTCTTCTAATTTTTGGCTCCTGTCAATCATCATCTGGCTCCTGTCAATCATCATATAATTCCTTATCTTCCTTGCCAAGTGTTTTGCTTTTCCTCCTCCTCCTCCTTTTGTACCTCTTGCCTCTGTCATCAGTCCCTGTTGGGAGGCAAGCGATCACAATGCCCGACCTCGGGTCAGGCTACGTCATCCCTGCCCTCAAAAAGGGGGGTTCTCATCGGTTGGAACCCCCGGCCACACCTATCCTTCTGCAGCTTATGTGCTATTCCTTACCTCAAACAGAAGTTCTATTCTTTCTTCCTTCTATCCACTCGGGACTTAGACTACTATGTGCTTAGAGCCTAAGGTTAACTACCCTTTCTACTTGCAACCTTCTTTCAGATCCCTGAGGGAGACTCTCTGCTTCTAACATATTCTGTCCTTTATTTCAGGTTTGCATCTGCTACCTATTCCAACCTCGAGGGATTCAGGTTTGCATTCACTACCTACTTCTTCCTCGAGGGATGCTGTGCAGTCTTGAAGGTCAAGTTCCCCTTCATCGAGCAAGACAATCCTTTTATATGTTTTCTCTTGAGGCTTTCCTCTACCAGTCCAATATACAATCTAACTAACTTCTCATAGCCCAGGCTCCCACCGCAAGAAATACAGTATGAGTCAAAAGATTATTTGTATTTTCCATAGTAGAGCCCCCTTTTAAGGCCACATTGTGTTTGATCCTTGACTTCTCTTATTTGTCAAGCTACTATCAACCTGTACACAAGATATTTTCAACCTGTACCAGACTTGATGTTTTTAACACAGTAAGAACAGTAGCCTTTTTTAATATTAATATTTTGGGGCAATACATTTACTTCAGATAGCAGAACATCACAACACTGCCAGCAGAGACTGTATGATGCCCAGTCTAATGGAAACTGAGGGAAGCTCTGTCTTCAGTTCTCACACTGGGAATATAAAACACTGTGCTTTTAAGAAGAGTATTTTATGTTGAAGCAGAAAACCATGGTTTATTTGGATATTTAACCACCTGTTTTTGCCCATTACGTGCACAGATAAGCACAGGGAAGTGGGTGCCTGCCTATTTCTCGTTACATTTAGTACAGTAGTGTGTCTGGTGGGAGTGCTGGAAATTATTCCATTACTCAAGTCAACTACTTGTGGTGTCTGTTTGTTCAAGAGTTCGTGATTAGTGAACACACTTTTTTTTTTCTCAAACAAATCCACTAAACTTTCTTAGTTTATTAACTGTTAACAGATGTTGTTCATTTTGATCTAAAGGTTATACATTAAGCTCTTTATAAACTAATGTAACAGGCAGTGTTGTGTGATGCTGCTGCATTGCCATTACGGATTCTGTTCCCTGTGGGTGAGATAAGGTTAAAAGCTCTATAACCACGAATGCAGATGAGCCAGACTTGTCTGCATTGTGGCTAAGGGATATATGGGATATATGGGAATTGAAAATCCATAAGCCTCTTATGTTTGCAGTTTTAGCTGGCCTATTTTATATTAACTAAAAGTTAATAGACAAATAAGTAATCTATATTCACGTCTATGAGCTGGTCACTAATATTTAATAGGCAGCCCTTAATATAAAGTGTGACTTTATACTACCAAATTGAAAAGTAATGTGAAAAAAATCCTTTACAAAAGGTTCGATATTCAAGCTGTTTTAAGGTCTGACATATTGAGACTGATCTTAAAGAACATTTAGTAGGGGTAGCATACATCAGAGTTATCTTTACTAAAGTATTATTCTTGTATAGGTTCACCTTGTTTTTTCTGTTCCAGAAATCATATCCTGATTACATCTTGATGAATTCAGAAGTGTAACGCTCCCCTGTGGTCTCCTTTTACAATTACTAAAGACAACTTTAATATTTCACACCTTATCAAGTTTCTCTGTGGGGGAAAGAAAGCTTTTTTTTTTTTTGTATTACTTTGTTTCTAATTAAGTTATTTATTACCCTTTCACTTTTAGGCAATTACATTAGTTTTTGCTTGAAACAGTGCTGTCATCATTATCAATTTACCAAGTAGGCACATTTAATTTAACACCCCCTTAGAAGAAGCTTAAAGAAGGAGTTATAGCTTTAGGGATCTTCATTAACTACATGAACTTAATTTCAGGAAATCTAAGGAAGAACTTTTAATGTTTATTTTGGGACTTATTAAAACTCTGCAGTTCGACTGCTGTTAACATTCAAAACCTTTAATTTTAACTCTGATCTAAAGCAGTATCATTTGAGATGCCTTAAATCTTTGTATTCTAACCAAGGAGGCTGTTTCCTTATTTGAAACATGCTTGCCTTTTTCTTTTTCTATTTTTGTGTGACATAGTCTTAACAACAAAGGGAAGAATTTGTCACCCCTAACTTTGAGCTGCTGTGCCGTTGACAGTGCAGCACATAATATGCTATTGCTTTGTTTTATTACTACATTACTTTTTGTGGGGGATTCCACCTTTAGTACAACATTGAAAGTTTTTTTTATATATATATATATATATAATATATAATATATAATATATAATATATAATATATACTATACTATTCAAATAGTTAATATATAATATTATATCTAGATATATTTATACCATATATATATATAATATATATATATATATATCGTATATCCGTTATAGCATACCGTATATATATATCGAATTAACACCGCCCTTGAATTAACACCTCACTCAGATATTAGCTTTTTAATAGATGCCACCATCAAATAAATGCTGCTCTCATTAAAGAAACATAAATGTGTTTTTTTTTCTACCCCTGCCAAAAAATAAATGAAGAAATTCTCAACTCTGCTATGTCCATGTGATGCCCCTGAAGAGACTGCAGCCTCAATTTACCATGTAACACAAACTAATGTACACACACCTTAGTAAGCACATTGTATTTGATGGTACAGTCCTGACAGACAACCCAAGATGAACTACTTACAGCACAGCAGTCCTTCACGTCCCTTTTTTTCCCCCATCAGAGTTCAGTGTCAACACAGCAGGGGATAAAACAAGGGCTGTCTGTTTACCTTGTCCTCAGCTTGGATGGTGAAAACTTAAAAACTCAGAGGAACGTAAAGCTTTGCCGGTCACTCTAAGTGCTATTCGAAGATAACTTCTTGTAGGGGGTTTAGTTGTTTTGTTTTTTATTCAATTGGAATTTTACTCAGTCCTGTACAATTATATATATATATATATATATATATATATATATATATATATATATCTATATATATATAGATAGATTAGATAGATAGATAGATAGATAGATAGATACTTGCTTACAATCTATGAAAATATTTAGTTTCAGTTTCTCTTACAGAGAAATTACAAACAAGCAGGTGAAAATGACCAAGTAGGATATATATTTTAGTTTTAACAGAAATCAAACCGATATTTAGAGGTAATATTTTTCATTAAGAAAAACTGCATTACACTCAACTACCATCACACTCATTACACACTCCTGATTCGTTAGTACAGTACTCCCCTGACTTTCCAACTCCCAACAAATAGGCTCTCGTTAACTGTCAGTAAATGTGCTGTAGTCAAGCCCCAAAAACACACAGTGCTGCAGATCAGAGCCTCCCATGGCACAGCTTCTAAAATGCCTTAAATCATGTAATAAAATTCTACAGCATTTGTAAAGCATAGTATTATTAATAAAGGCCACCCTCATATAATCGCCGCCCTTGTTTAAGGGCTGCAATGTGCAAATGTATTTGCACACCCCTTTGCTTCTGTTGTTTTGATTTGTGCACATGAAACCAAACCACTGTAAGTTAAAATATTGAACATTAATAGGTCACACATTTAATACAGTAATCTGTCGAGTATCCATTGTAGTCAAAAGTGTACATAACCCAATGGAAATGTACAGTTTCTTGAATACAAAGAATTTCAGGAAAAAACTTTTGTAGCAAAGTTTTACTTTTGTGGAAAGGAAAACAAGTTACAATGATTTACAATTATTTTGCAAAACTGCTAAATTCAAAAGTATTCATAGCCTTTGATGCTATGATAGTGCAGTCTACAAGGTGCTAGAAATTTCAATATGATAATGCAAAACCTAATTCTAGAAAGTCTAGAAAATGCTGGATTGTAGGTGAACATTCTTTGAGAGTTAAAAGAGTTAGGCAAATGATGATTGCTTTCATTAAAAATAGGTCAATATGGGAAAAAGTAAAGAGCTATCTGAAGATATTAGGTAGAACACTATTTATTGTCATAAAGTTAGAGAAGGATACAAGAAGATTTCCAAGCATTTGAGTGTCCCAATTTCAACTATTGTTTCTATTATCAAGAAGTAGAATACTCATGAATACAATGCTCCCTCGGTCTAGAAGAAAGAAGGTTCATTCACCAAGAACAAGTAGAATAATTGAATGATGAAAATTAATAACAATCCGAGATTGAATGCAAGTGGGACTGGGGTTTCCATTTCAACCATAGGTCGAGTATTGCATAGTCTCAGTGGTTGCAGGCCAAGGAAAAGGCCTCTTAGGAAAACGTCACAAGGACAATCACTGGTCTAAGATTTTATAGAGTGATGAAACATAAATCAAGCTATTTGGTGACGCTGATAGTCGTTACGTTTGAAGAAAGTCTGTTCAGGCTTACAAAGAAAAGAACACCATACCGATGTACATTTTGTACCATTATAGGAAGATCCTCCAGCTGTTTTCCAACCCCCCCCCCCCCCCCCCCCCCATTATGAGAGCAAGATTCGGGTACATATTTTTTCCCCTAAATATATGTATTAGATATCCTGATGCTGTTTGAGCGACAGATTTGAAAAAATAACAAATTTTATAAGCACTTCTTAAAAAAAAAAAAACTGCCAGACACATCATTTCGATGTGTATTACAATACAGTACTTTTTTACAGCCTACAATAGTATTATTTTAGTATACAAGCCCCACCCCCACTTCCTTCCCAGCCCACACGGAATTATGTATTTCAATGGAATGTAGAGTGTGGTGTGGACTGGCTATAATTCAGTGAAACTGTGTCTGTGTTTTACGTGAACTTCATAGAGTTCAAGCAATATAGGCTTTTTCTATAAATTATAGATCGGTTCCTATGTTTGCTTGTGTATTAGTTGACCCCCCCCCCCCCAACTTCAGGATTGGATTATTATTTTTGTGAGGCCCCCAAATTTAAAGAGCTGAAAATGAATTCGTTATACCATCGGTAGCATTTTTGGAGTTCTGAAAAAAAAAAAAAAAAAAAAAAAAAAACACTGAAATAAATAATTGTAGACATTTATTTCTTTTAACTTTTTTTCCACGTCCACAAAAGCAAAACTTTTGCTACAAAAGATTTTTCCTTTAATTATTTGTTTTTGAGAAACATCTAGAAATTATAAATTTACATTGGGGTATGTAAACTTTTGACTACAAATGTATGTGCTCCATGCGCTGCCATTGCTGGTAGTGTCACATGAGCTGTTCAGTGTGTTGATACGTAAATAAATCCTGTCCGCCTGCAGGGCATATCAGCTTCAACCTCTGTCTCGATCTCCTGCTTGTCACAGACAGATACTCTGTCACAAGCATTAATACCCTGTATCTTTCTAAACAAGGGATTTAGGGGAGCACCCTTATAAAAGCTGAATCTCAAATCAATAATTGTTACAGCTGGGTATAACTGTATTTAAAACAGGATTCATTCATCCGATATGCGATAGATTAGTATAATTTTAAATAGTTAGAGAAAAGGAACACAGCCCCAAATGGTAAAAAGCATGAAACTTTAAAAGTTGTTTATGCTCAATTAAAGCACAGAATGGTCTAACATTTTTACACACGAGTGCCTATCATTTCTATATCACTAATTACTGACTGAAAATTGAAATTCTCACACCCAGAGGTTTTCATGCAGGTTGGTATATAAAGGGTATAAATGACACAGCTGGAGGTGTTCTAATAAATTTGCACACTACTGTATATATTAATGCAGTGTTTTTAAAACTTGGAAATCCGCATTTCTCCTTTCAAGACATGTTGCTACAGAGGCGTCTTTATGTCGGTCACCGGCCTGACGTCTTTCACTTGTGGTTCTTCTGGTACAACACAGTCAAGTTTCATACAATTCCTTTGAGTCTCGTCTTGTGGTTCTTCTGATACAACACAGTCCCGTTTCATACAATTCCTTTGAGTCTCGTCTAAAATAAAGGCAGTTGCACATCGGATACAATACATCATTTATCATTCATTAACCATAATGTTATCTGTAAAGTTTATTGCACACTACTATAGATGACTGAATGTCCATAGAGTGAAAATGTATTGGTAATCATAGGAAAGAAAATATGTTGGTAATCTTAAATCAGTTTGCTGGAGGTGACATTGACATAAGTAGAGTTGCTAAGGCACATGCTCGAAAGTAAGGAAAAGGAGAAATATGGTAAACAATTAATCTATAGAGCCCATCGATGCGGGCTCTACCATGTGGTAGATGAGCGCGACTGGAGTTATGCGTCCTGCACCGAAGGCGAGGGCGCTAACGAAAGTCATGGTCATCTACCTCACGGTACAGCCCGTATCGAGAGGTCTCCATCACTATTAGAAAATGATTTATTTCTTTATTTTCTCTTTACAAAAAACTTTAAAAACTATATTTATCTTGAACTTCTGATATTTTGCCGGGTAACCTTCCGCTGAGGAAAATAGTCCCTAACATAATTAGAATATAAAAATGACATTCACGTAGAGAAAAAGTTATTATTATTATTATTATTATTATTATTATTATTATTATTATTATTATTATTATTATGGATTATTAAAATTGGGTGGACTGATTTAAAATTGAATTTGCAGTTAAGCACTTCACCGTTCCAGTGGGCATCTATGCAAAATAGAAGCCTGCTGGAAGCTGATTGGCTGTTTGTAATGGAAGTTTTCACTTTAACTTCTGTAAGACAGATACTCAGTAGGACAAACAAGATTGAGTGAATAAGTTTAATAGTTTGCAAACCCGAGCAACACACTCAAGTGTTAGAAGATCGAGCTGTGTTCTAAACTCCGCAAAGCTAGTAAGCATAACATATACCTTATAACCTATAGTTATTGTGAGCCAATCACAGAAGCTTAACTCAATATTAGTGGATAGCAACAACTTGGAAAATTAAGATGAGACCAATCATAACAACTTATTTAAATTGCAAGCCCCCCTAAAATAAAAGCAGGTCAGTGACATTTCTTGTGAAGTGCCACGGAAGCACCTGCTAGCATCTTTTTCTACTAAAACAGTAACATTTCTGTGAAGTGTCACGGATGCAGCTTGCGTTTGCTAACTCTTCTAGCTCGCAGTCAATATCTTTCCAACTGTTGTATGAGCCACCTGCCCTTCAGCAGAAAAAAAGGAGTAATATGTTAGAAAGAAAAAAAAAACAACCACTGTACAAGCATAATCAAACACAATTACTATGTAAGCATAATCAAATACAACTACTAAAATAATTAGCTTATGGTTTTAGCAAGCAGTTTTGTTCCTCCTGACACCATGACAATCTCTGTCTTGTCACGTAGGCTTCTTGCAGTTACTTTAAAAGCATGACTATATGTGGACATTTCTGATCTACCTTAGACACTCTTCACTTAGCAATAACAGGATGCAGGTGAAGGGTAAAAGGAGAGAGAAACATATAGACTGCTAAAGACCATATAACTAAACTTAATAGAAATAAACTTTCAAACTTCTTATTGCATTGGTATAATCCCTTTCTAAGTCACATAGGTTTAACAAACACATGAACACACAACTCAAAGGTTAGTACATAAATTGCATAGGATGTCATTTTCCCACCACATGTTCGCACTCAATTATTTTTTAATTAATTACTGTACCTCCAAATCATCGGGACCATCAGCGTAGCTTCGGAGAGCTCTCTCCAGGGGTCGAGGTAATCTGATCAATTACGTTAATACTAGTGGCACATATTGTATCTAAACAATAACATTCAATGTAGAATTCAGTGTTTGGTATTTTAAAGTAATATAGGGTAAATATTATTAAGATTTGAAACATGGTCTAGTCTCATCCTTATAGCGTAATAAAGTATTTCATTCCATGTTTAAATTCATATTTAAACCTTACAGATCCTCAAACATTCGAAATAAAGATAACAAGATATCTTGTTATTATCACCTATACTGCACAAAATCAATGTACTGTGTTTGTGTATGTTCATATTGGTTCATAATGTATTGTTATAACCATTCACTCCCAACTCCACAGTAATGGCCTGCCACTTATTTTCTTTTTGTCCTTTTCTTATTTACAGTATTATTCTTCATGCTACAGCCAATGCTATATGAATTTTATTTGCAGCTTAGATTACTCCAGAGACACACTGCATGAATGCTAGGTGTTCCCTATAGTGAATAATTGGCCACTTAATGCATGTGAAATTGAAACCAATTTAAATTATCGCTCTCATATGACAATACAGACTCGGTATGCAGCCTACAATAGGAAATGCACAGTTATTATTTTTTTTTTACATAAATTTTGTACGTTCAAGTCGGTTAAAGAAATGTATCTGGTGGTAAATGGCTTTAAGAGATATAATGAGACACTGGGGTGCTCATGAAAAGTCTATGATAGACTCCAGCCTGATTTGGGAAGCTATTGATAACACACTAATTACAACAATCTTTTTCAGTTACTTTTAATTCAAGTACTCTCAAACTCCTAAACCTAAAAACCTCTCCTGTTAGTCATGTCCTGTTAGTTTTATAGAATTAATTTTCAACTAATGTCCATATCAATGGGTGGCCTCCTCGATTCATATTCCAAGTATCAAGTATCCACCGCCAGGGGGATTCAAAGTGGATTGATAACTATGGATGACAGCTTTGTGAGTCCCTAAGTTAAAAGCATTTAAATATGATATTGGTAATTAACTTAACTCACTGACTAACATAGACATTTAATACTGATGGCAGATGCTGAGAATAAATATTAGCAGCACACAATATCAAACCCTTTTCAGGTAGTAAAATCAGTACACATTTAGGGATTTATCATGTAAATACACAGCAGAAGTATTTCAAACCTATTGGAAATGTACTCTAGGAATAGTTTTTATAGCTCTGGGATTTTGTGAAAGAGAATCTTTATTTGTGAGTTAAGCAAGGTTGAATAATTCACTTTTCTCTGCTTCACCAATTTGAATACCCTTAGCTTCAAACAATCTGTATTCTAACAGTGGTAGCCTGTCACAGCTGTTGGTGTATGCATATTTTAGCAAGAGGTCCCACATTTAAGTGGCAGACCATCCCCCCAGGTTCTTCTCTGGTACATTTAGGAATCAGTTTTAATACAGAGCAGAGGTTCAATCACATGTTGTATTCTTGTGAAACTATACCCAGAGAAATGTATATAACATTTAAACCAATTCAAGGCTTCAAAAGGTAATTTGTACTAGGTCAGAATATTACCAATTTGAAGCATTTTCCTCACTGTTTATATAAACAGAAAAAGATTCCTTGTGAAGATTTGATAACATGTGTGTTAGATCATTAAGATTTAATTATTTCTAATTTCTGTATAATTAAACCTGTATTATTACAAAATAATGTTTGACTTCGCAATGAGCTGAATGAGATACGGACACGGTTTGGTGTAAAGGATAGGGAACAGACCTTAAGAGTGCTTTAGTCATAATGAATGCACCCTGTACAGCTTGGATACAATGATCAGCACACAATTAAAACAAGTTGAAAGTTGAAATCCAAATTGGGTGCTCATATTACACAAGTTCTTGCCTCTCTGCATTTGTTGCTGGTCAAGAGTAGGATTGATTTTAAAATTTTACTGCTAACTTATAAGGCTCTAAATGGCTTGGCCCCAAATGATATCTCTGATTTGTTAACAAGGTGCATTCCCACACGTAACCTGCGCTCTGAAAATTCAGATCTGTTAAAGATTCCAAAGGCTAAGCTTCATTCTATGGGTGACAGGGCTTTTTGCTGTATGTGCTTAGGATTTGGAATAGCCTTCTGCAGGTGATCAAATATGTTAATACCATTGAAACACTTAGAAAACAACTAAATACGCATCTTTATGTACAGGCATTTCGTCGTGGTTAGGATTATGTCATTGTGCAATGTTTTATTTTATTCTGCTATTTTTAACTATATGCTTGTGTATTTGTTGTAGTTTAATGTTATTGTTCTAAATTGTTCAGCACTTTCAGATGCTTGCATTTAGACACTATACAAAATAAAGGTTATTATTATTATTATTATTTTATTATTATTATTATTATTATTATTGTTAGTAACACACATCCATGTCTGTTAATTAAAAAATAGAGCTGGTGTCAATATAGGGTTGGACAACAATGAAATTATCAATCATCAGTTACAAATGATCAAGATAATCCCTATCATTAAACATGTTTTCACTCCCATCAATTGTGACTTTCTCCTGACGTTACCCACAAGATATAGCACAAATGTTTTTCATTTTTAAAACAGGACATGTGGTACTACATCACTGTAAGTTAAAGAAAGTTTTTATTTGCTTGCCTTGCCTCACAGGAAGTCTGTTACTGCTTAACTTTCCAGGCCATTTCATTTCTGCTCAAAGCATCTTACTGGCTGCATACCATGTCAGTCATTTGGTTTGTTTCTGACAGGAATAAAGGCCCTACAGGGGTGTGGACAATTTCACTCACCAGGTGAAATGACTCAAGAAGTGTAGGATAATACTAGATTTCATGTTATAAAATAAAAATACATGTTTGCTAAAATGTGTTTCTTTCAAAAAATACATATTTGAAATCTATATGATGAAAGGATAAGCACAACAGGGAACTTGATGGAACCATTTTGTAAGCTACACTCACTTTAAATGTGAGTCCACAGCAAGCTGTTGATCCAACTACTTGCTGGTCCTATAAAGATACAGTAAGGTTAAAAAGTATTTGCCCTCTGTCTGATAGTCTGCATTTTTGCATATTTGACAGTGAATGTTATCAGATCTTCAACCAAAATCTAATATTAGATAAAAGGGACCCTGAGTGAATAATTAACAGAACATTTTGATATTTATTTCATTTATTTATTAAAGAAAGTTATGCAACACCAAATGCCCCCTTAGACACAATAACTGGATACGCCACCTTTAGCAGCATGCGTGACCGCTGGTATGAGGTTCTTACTGTGGAATGCAGTGTTTGGTTTTCGACAGACATAACGGGGCCCATGTTGGCCAAAAAGTTCCACTTTTGAGTCACCTGTCCATAGAACACTGTTCCAGAACTCTTGAGGATCATCCAGGTGCTTTTTGGCAAACATGAGACAAGCATTCACGTTCTTCTTAGTGAGCAGTGGTTTCCGCCTTGCTACTGCCATGGAACCCATTTTTGCCCAGTGCCTTTGTGATGGTGGAGTCATGAACACTGACCTTAGCCGAGGTGAGAGAGGCCTGCAGATCCCTGGATGTTGTTTTAGGATTCTTTGTGACTTTCTGGATGATTTTATGACTTGCTCTTGGAGAGATTTTGGCAAGACAGCTACTCCTGGGAAGATTCACTACTGTCCCAAACATTCTCCATTTGGACAATATGGCTCGGACTGTGGTTTGGTGGAGCCACAGAGCCTTAGAAATCGCTTTGTAACCCTTTCAGACTGATAGGCATCAACATCTTTTTTTTTTTTTTTTTTTTTTTCCGGAGGTCTTCAGGAATTTCTTTTGATCGTGGCATGATGTCCCTCTAGAACCTGTGTGCTGACAACTTCACTCTGATGGTAAGGGCTTAGATTTATATTGGGCAGGGCTGGCCCAAAACAGGCCTGATTGTTAACCAAAGTATTCAAACAGCTGGCCCTAATTATCCCTTTAATTGGGTTGAGTTAACTGGGGGGGGGGGGGGGGGGGGGGGGGGGGGGGCAATAACTTTTCCACACCTGAAGATTGTATGTGTGATTACCTTGCACACCAAACAAATGAAAGCAGCACCAAACTGGTGTAATTTTTTCTCTCAGACTACCTCTATATACTATTACAACCCATGAAAAGATCTGACCAAATTCAATCTGAAAAATGTGCAAAAATGCAGAAAATCAGACTGGGGGGCAAATACTTTTTCAACGGCACTGTATATTGTCCCATTTAATATGAAAGCAATCGTATTACTAAGTGTAATAGCTTATAGCCCAGCTATACAGCTATGTCCAAAAGTTCTGCTTCACCCTATAGAATTAATGAATGTTGCTTCATAAAGTCAACTGCAACCTGCTGATTAATGTCCAACATATTGAATTACATACCGCTTTGTAGTTTTCCATATACTCAACTGATCATATGGTAATGTGTTCACACACCACTTTCTTTTTTTTATTTATTTATGTATTTATGTCTCTCTTTGTGTTAAACGCTTGTCAGCTTTTTTCTACCTGTAAAAATGTCGTCATTGTTAATCAGATGTCGTTGTTAATCAAATGTAGTTGAAGCGTGATCGCAAAGATTTATTTACTGTATATTAAAAGGTTTTACATGTTAAAATGTTGTCAGTCTTTAAAATTAAAATGTTTTAGTAATATATTCTAATGACATACAATCGTACAATAGTATTGTAGTATTGCAAGGTATATTATTAGTGTTAACCATCACAGCTTACAAAGAGGAAATGTTAACATCCTAGTTTTAAAAAAAAAAAGACATCAAACATGATAGCTGAATTAGTAAATATGTTTCTTTTTTTGTTTTTTTCAATAGGAACAGGAGTTTTTTTTTTTTTTTTTTTTTTCTTTTTTTCCAATAGGAACAGGACTTTTGTCATGTAGCCTTTGTACCTAGGTTGGAAAATAAAAATGGTTTCTGTCTGTAAAAATAAATGAAAGAACAAAACTCATAATAAAACATAATGGAAGTTCATCAGTGATTGCTGTGCGTTGTGGCCTAAATTAGTAACTGCAGCATGGAGCTCAGTTTTGTCCATGACTGAAAATTGTGCTTTAACTTTTTGATAATCGCTTGCATACCTGTCCATACAGTACTGCTTACACGTTAAATATGTAACAAAAATATCTCGAGTTTCTATGTTTGTGACACTTAAAAATGATTTATGTTTAGTTAGTACTGTATATCCGATCAAATTATTCCCTGGGCTCGATCTGCTAATTCCCCAGATGTAGTATGAGCAGACGTAAACCTTAGAAACAGCGAAACCTCCCTTTTAAATTCTAGACAGCAATCCACTTTTTCCCCGGT
Organism: Polyodon spathula; assembly: GCF_017654505.1. NCBI lineage: Eukaryota > Metazoa > Chordata > Actinopteri > Acipenseriformes > Polyodontidae > Polyodon > Polyodon spathula. Next base: position 14,660,182 of record NC_054554.1, read on the forward strand.
CTACTTATTCCCCAGGACACTGGTACTGTACTACTATTATGGCTCCTGGTAGACTTTTACAACACAATTTTGCCATTTATTAGTTTTTTTTTTTGTTTGGTTGTTTTTTTTTTTTTTTAAATTATGTATTAATCCTAAAATTCTTGGTGACGCAAAACTTTTGTCCATAGCTGTAGACGTTAACTGATGATGTAAGAGGTTGAACAGGAAAGCCGAAACTGCATTTTCTTTTGGGATTTACAAATGGCAATTTATTCATTCATTATGCCAAGGCTGGTTTTCCAATAATTGGTTTAAACAGGTCTGAACAAACAATCGGCACAACTACAGGCAAGAGATTTGGGAAGTTTCCACACAAATTAGGGCTGAGACTCAAGTATGGTAAACTTGCAAGAGAAAGCTGGAAAGCGGCGAGTGTTTCTAACAGTACTCATTCCTGAGCTCTTCAAATTGAACTGATCCTAGATAAAAATAATTATCTGCTAGGAGTGAATAATCTAAGCGAGCTAGTTACAGAAAAATAGAAAAAAGCAGATGCCTCTTGACATCAAAAATGCAAATGCCTCTTGACTTGATAACTCCAATTATTAAATACAACACTCTGACCGGGTCTTTATTATGAAGGAGTGAGAAATCTGTTTAACACAATGTGAGGCTTGCTGCCAGTAGGGTGCTTTATACTGGGTATAACGCTACTGCTTTTCTATAAGGTACTGTGTACATGTTTCTCTAAGCACAGAACTGCAGCTTTATATCCGTATGAGTTCTTCGGTCATTAATAGGAGAAAAACATCAAGTCTATACTCCAAATTTCAATTTGTACCATGGACATTTGTTTTAAATTTATTTCATTGAATTCTGTGTTTTTACTTCTATTTCATGGTATTTATATCCTGCGAAAAACACAAGGCTTTAGAAATATACTGTACTATTAACAACCAACAAGTTATGAAAAAGAGTTTGAATCTCTCTGGGACAATACTTGGGTGACCGAATCCTGTAAGCCAAAGGAACATAATGCTTACAAGGACACATTGTTAAGAATTTTAACAATGCCACAGCAATTTAACATTTAAATGTCACTGCACAAAAATAAATCAATACATAATCAATGGCATTTGCTGTAGGTTTATACAGGTAAATCTGAATTTTCTCTTAACTTTCTAAAGAGAACATCTTTACCACTGTGTTTTTTAATTGCACCATCATATTCCTATCAGTCCATTGGGATCCGTAGTCTATAATTCCCTCATAACACACCACAACAATGCCATAATCATCATCACACCTCTGCCAATAACTGACTCACTGTGTGAACCTGAGCAAGTCACTTAACCTCCTTGTGCTCCATCCTGTGGATGAGATGTTAAATCAGTGTCCTATTGTAAGTGACTGCATATAATGAACAGTTCACAGCCTACCTCTGAAAAGAGTTTTGTGGTGGTAGTCCACTATGAAAGGCGCTAAATAAAAATAAAAGATAAAAAAGATATATAGTATGCTATATATATATATACATACATGCATACACTAAACAAAAATATAAATGCAACATGTAAAGTGTTGGTCCCATGTTTCATAAGCTGAAATGATCCCAGAAATTTTCCATATGCACAAAAAGCTTATTTCTCTCAAATTTTGTGCACAAATTTGTTTACATCCCTGTTAGTGAGCATTCCTCCTTTGCCAAGAAAATCCATCCACCTGACAGGTGTGGCATGTGAAGAAGCTGATTAAACAGCATGATTATTACACAGGTGCACCTTGTGCTGGGGACAATAAAAGGCCACTCTAAAATCTGCAGTTTTGTCACACAACAAAATGCCACAGATGTCTCAAGTTTTGAGGCAATGTACAATTGGCATGCTGACTGCAGGAATGTCCACCAGAGCTGTTGCTAGAGAATTGAATGTTCATTTCTCTACCATAAGCCTCCTCCAATGTCATTTTAGAGAATTTGGCAGTACGTCCAACCACAGACCACGTGTAACCACGCCAGCCCAGGACCTCCACATCCAGCTTCTTCACCTGCGGGATTGTCTGAGACCAGTCACCGGACAGCTGATGAAACTGTGGATCTGCACAACCGAAGAATTTTTGCAAAAACTGTCAGAAACCGTCTCAGGGAAGCTCGTCTGCGTGCTTTTCGTCCCTCACCAGGCTCTTGACCTGTGCATTTCGACGTTGTAACCGACTTCAGTGGGCAAATGCTCACCTTCGATGGCCACTAGCATGCTGGAGAAGTGTGCTGTTCATGAATGAATCCCGGTTTCAACTGTACTGGGCAGATGGCAGACAGCGTGTATAGCGACATGTGGGTGAGCGGTTGCTGATGTCAACGTTGTGAACAGTGTACCCCATGGTGGCGGTTGGGTTATGGTATGGGCAGGCATAAGCTACAGACAACGAACACAACTGCATTTTATTGATGGCAATTTGAATGGCCCATTGTTGTGCCATTCATCCACCACCACCACCTCATGTTTCAGCATGATAATGCACGGCCCTATGTTGCAAGGATCTGTACACAATTCCTGGAAGCTGAAAATGTCCCAGTTCTTCCATGGCCTGCATACTCACCAGACATGTCACCAATTGAGCATGTTTGAGTTGCCCAATGAGGAGGAGAGGGACAACATTCAACAGGCCACAGTCAACAGCCTGATCAACTCTATGCGAAGGAGATGTGTCGCGCTGCATGAGGCAAAAGGTGGTCACACCAGACACTAACTGGTTTTCTGATCCACTCCCCTACCTTTTTTTTTAAAGGTATCTATTACCAACAGATAAATATCTGTATTCCCAGCCATGTGGACCTAATGAATTATATTCCTTAGATGAACTGTAACTCAGTAAAATCTTTGAAATTGTTGTATGTTGCGTTTATATTTTTGTTCAGTGTACTACAACTCAACAGTCTGCATGCAGTGTGTCATCAGTAAGCAGTGGTTTTAGAACAAGTGTCAATCATTTTGTCTCCTGAGCTGTACTTTATTTGACGTTCCATTATTGAAAAACGACTGAATCTCCAAAGAAAACAACTGGAGACCAGTGTCCTGTTTGTTGACTAGTTTAAGGAGAAAGACTGCAGTTACTTTTCAGCAGCTATACCTGCCACAGGAACCATTTCTCACAAATGCCCACAAAACCCTAAACCAGAAAATAATTGCTGTGGCAAGATTTTGCAACTGAGTATTGTTTAAATCTAAGACTGTCCATCTCCAAATCAGTCTATTATTCGGATAGACGAGATTCTAGTTCACGGTTGTGTTATCCTAATGCATCAATACAGTTCAGACTAGCCAGTAAACAATTTGGAATTACTTTGAAAGTGCAACAGTGTGCTGACTTTGCTAACGCAGCAGCCTTCAGGCAGGCAACATCCACCGAGTTTAATTTAGTTTTATTACTTTTTTGCGGTCCGCTGTTTTTAGCGCTCACTGATGTGTTAGATAATGTGCAGCTGGATAATTGATAATGACGTTCCCTCCAGGTAAGATACAACAAGCCCAGCAATAATGTCTAACATTTTCTTTTGCAAAATACTTCCAGTTTTGGTCAACTATAAACTCCTAAATATATATATTTTTTGTATTTACATTCAGCCAATTATTCAACACCACAAGGCATAAAAAAGTGCATGTGGTATAACTACATAATATCTGATGGCCCTGCTGGAAATTTCAGCAAACAGTTCTATATGGAATTAACAGCACACTTTTACTAGTTTCCTGTGAGTTAAACCATCTAAAAGTAGTCAATGTCACTTAAAAGCAGTGAATGGAATGTACCTAAAATGACAAGGGCTTTCATAAAACAGCTTTTAGATACTGTGAAAACCAACATGACTAGCTTTGAAACCCCGTTCATAGGGCTGAATTTCAGGGTCGATGTACTATATGTTGCAGAATTTATCATCATGTCAACCACCAGGCATGTTTTCTTATGGGGATATGTCTGAGATGCATTTCTAACATTCTGCATCCATCAGACCAATCACCTTTCATGTGGATTATGGTTGCTTGCAGTTTCATTTTCATGGATGGAGGAGAAGGAATAATACTGGGGAGCACTGGCTGTCTAATTTAGCTGTGTTAAAGCCCATATTTGTAAATAGTCAAATTTTTGGACCATCAGCAAATGTGTGGATGTCCATCAAAATAATAGCATTAAAGTGTTAGTAGTCCCCAGCATCCAACGGTGGTGCCAGCAATCTGAATTTCCACGTCCAGTATGCAGCATACCCTTTTCAATGAACTAAGACAGCTTAAGCAGGGGAAGTAGTGAATTGAGCAGTGTGAAAAATGTGAACTTAATGCACATTTTCAATTACATTTTTTACCTGTTTAAATGTCCTATTATGTGATTATATGTGTGTGTGTGTGTGTGTGTGTGTGTTGTTTGTTTCAATCATTGCAGCACTATTCTAGCAAAAAGTGCTTCCCAAAACAAAGTGAAGTAGGGAAGCTGTGACAGGATTGAAAGGAGTCCCTGTCTTAATTTGCCCTCCCGACCACCGGCAGCGCTGTGTAGGGTTGACCGTGATTGGATCAGGAGGCTGAACTCTGACCATGCAGGAAGTTCCGAGTCAGGCGGCCATCTTGGCCCAAGGTAGAACCATGAGGAAGTCGGGTCCCATCATTGCAATCAACTGTGTCGTTGATTGGCTGACGTGGGGCAGCGTGCTGATTGTAGGGGTGGGACTTGGCAGTATTTAAGCAGTATGGTTTTGCCATTCGGGCTCCCTGGGCTGAACTGAAAACACATGCTGTGCTTGTTGTGTTGCTTTTATTCACTGCTGTTATTCACAGAAGCTTGAAAACCTTGGACACTGTGTTGGATTACCGGAGTGAGGAACCGAGGACTGGCCATTAATCTATGGACGGGAGCTAAGAAGCGATGAGAGGAAACCAGCCGCAGTAGCACAAAGAAACCCAGTGCTTCCTTTGTTGTTAGTTATTTTGTAATCGTGACATTTTTTGTTTACTCTTTTTTTATTTCAAACCTGAGTTTACCATTGCTGGTATTCCAGGTAGTTTTCTTGTTTATTTTTTGCAATACTGGACTGTTATATTTTTATTATTTTTGTAAAAATAAAACGCTGCCCTGATACCATTGATGGTACAGGGCTCTAAGGACTAAACTCCATTTCCAGCTCCTGTGTGTTGTCATTTCTGGTCCTTCCCAAAAGCTCCAACCACTAACCTCCCACATTCTATTATATGCAAACTTATGGAAATTATAATACGATCCAAAATGGAAAATTACCTATATGGTAACAGGGTCCTGGGAGACAATCAGCATGGTTTTAGGAAAAGGAGATCGTGTCTAACTAACTTGCTTGATTTTTTTGAGGATGCAACATCGATAATGGATAATTGCAAAGCATATGACATGGTTTATTTAGATTTCCAGAAAGCTTTGACAAAGTCCCGCACAAAAGATTAATTCTCAAACTGAACGCAGTTGGAATTCAAGGAAACACATGTACATGGATTAGGGAGTGGTTAACATGTAGAAAACAAAGTACTGATTAGAGGAAAAACCTCAGAATGGAGTGTGGTAAGCAGTGGTGTACCACAGGGATCAGTATTAGGTCCTCTGCTGTTCCTAATCTACATTAATGATTTAGATTCTGGTATAGTAAGCAAACTTGTTAAATTTGCAGATGGCACAAAAGTAGGAGGAGTGGCAAACACTGTTGTAGCAGCAAAGGTCATTCAAAATGATCGAGACAAGATTCAGAACTGGGCAGACACATGGCAAATGACATTTAATAGAGAAAAGTGTAAGGTACTGCACGCAGGAAATAAAAATGTACATTATCAATATCATATGGGAGATACTGAAATTGGAGAAGGAATCTATGAAAAAGACCTAGGAGTTTTTGTTGACTCAGAAATGTCTTCATCTAGACAATGTGGGGAAGCTATAAAAAAGACTAACAAGATGCTCAGTACATTGTGAAAAGTGTTGAATTTAAATCAAGGGAAGTAATGTTAAAACTGTACAATGCACTAGTAAGACCTCATCTTGAATATTGTGTGCAGTTCTGGTCACCTCACTATAAAAAAGATATTGCTTCTCTAGAAAGAGTGCAAAGAAGAGCGACCAGAATTATTCCGGGCTTAAAAGGCATGACATATGCAGACAGGCTAAAATAATTGAATCTGTTCAGTCTTGAACAAAGAAGACTACGTGGCAACCTAATTCAAGCATTCAAAATTCTAAAAGGTATTGACAGTGTCGACCCAAGGGATTTTTTTCAGCCTGAAAAAAGAAACAAGAACCAGGGGTCACAAATGGAGATTAGACAAAGGGGCATTCAGAACAGAAAATAGGAGGCACTTTTTTACACAAAGAATTGTGAGGGTCTGGAATCAACTCCCCAGTAATGTTGTTGAAGCTGACACCCTGGGATCCTTCAAGAAGCTGCTTGATGAGATTCTGGGATCAATAAGCTACTAACAACCAAACGAGCAAGATGGGCCGAATGGCCTCCTCTCGTTTGTAAACTTTCTTTTGTTCTTATGTTCTTAAGCATATTAGCATTGCACCATGCACCTTAGGCCACAGGTGTTGCGCACTGGAACCTGTCCAACACCGATATCCTTCCCCTACAGAACATCCAAACTAAACAGGTAAGGAATTAATTATTATGACAATGTAGGTTGAAGCGTGGTTTTGACTGCACAATGTAGGTACAATACTGTGGCCAGGCTGGCTGGTGGTGATGTCAGGCCAGGAAGTAGACAAACAATAAATGTGAGTGAATGCACTATTGTGCCGATTTATTATAAATCCATCGATTTAACAAAACAAAACACTGCACACTAAACAAAATGGCATGTTGGCCAAATCAGACAGGCAAACAGACACGGAACACACAAGTATTGCGCTGGTATAAACCTATTACGAGTAGCAATTGTAATGATTACGTTTTTTATTTTCTCTTTCACTCATGTCTCATTCTGCTTCTGAACACACAAACCATGTTCAGCCAAAGCTGCTTGCTTTTATATTGTGGTCGAGGCATTAACTGGCTGTTAATTACAGGGTTTCTCATAAATGTGGTCACAACCAGTTTGTCAATCATCACTTGCTGTTGACTGCGCATTCCCATGATTTTATTTGGATAGGGCATTTTAACCACATCCAGGCTAAATAATAACAATAAAATGGTGTGTTTTTACACACAAACAATACATTTTAAATAATAATAATAATAATAATAATAATAATAATAATAATAATAATAATAATAATAATAATAATATAACAAATACAAATACAAATACAAAATAATACATATGCACACAGGAGCGGGGTGTACCCAATCACAAATATACAGCTATCCAGCCTCACATCTCTTCTCATGTCCATGTAGAGGAAGTACTCACATGATAGAAGGCAATTCTCTCGCGGTCAAGGGATCTGCTGACCAGCACCTCCCCAGTGTTCTTGTTGATGTAGAAGATGCCTTTGGGCTCCTGATCAGCTCCTTTTCCTGTGAGTTTGAACAAAGCGTTGTCCGGCATCTCGCTGGATATTACCTGAGGGTGGGTGGGATATTAAGATTAACAGAGGGAGCGGGGGGTGTTTACACATATCTTTTGAGCTGTATTTATTTGTGTATTGTATTTATTTAAGCAGGTTTAACCAGGGTTTAACCAGAATATTACTCACATGAGACTAGAAAGTTTCATTTTCAGAGAGGTTCCGCCAGTGGCAGCAATTCAAAATGTGAAAGACACAATTCAGCAGTATAGACATAAACATATCAAATGTTAACAAGTAAACCCCCCCTCCATAAATACAATACAGAGTAATGGATTCTAATCCAGTCTTTACAGTTATTTATTTATTTATTTATCTTATGATTCCAAGTGGTTCTGTAGCTCCAATATTGAGTTGTAATATTTTTTTTCTATATCCATGTGATCAGAATGGCTGGTGGTTGCATCAGGCCAGAAAAGGACACAGAGTGGTGAGTGAATTGAGTTGTTGCACCAGTTTATTGAAAAAAGGTTTAAACAGAAAACAAAACACTGAACAAACAAAATGTCTTGTTGGATAACCCAAACAGAGAAAACAAAACACTAACAACAACTAAGTATCATGCTGGTTTAAAGCCAGTACGAGTAGCAATTGTTTACTTTAGTTTACAGATTTACCTCCTCTCTCTCTACTCCTGTTCTCCACTCTGAACACCCAACCCCAAGTGATTTGTGTATCTATATATACAGCTGTGCCGGTATTCAATTATTAATTAATCATTCACTTGAATCCCCCACGTGAATTAATTGGTGCAATCCCCATGCTCATATCCTAATACAGATTGTATCTGCATGTGAAGTGATTGTGCAATCCCCGTTGCCTAAATACAAATATACATTTTAACAACATTCATACTACATACCCCAATTTATACCCTGTGTACCTATATAAATACACACCAACAATAACACAAACATAGGCACAGGGGTGGGGCACCCCACCACAACCCATCTTTAACTTTATGAGCTTGCCTAGACAATCCTAACTGCCTGGCACTGAAAAAAACATCCTCATTCCATTCAAATCATGCGACAGTGAGATACTTCAACTTTGCTGGATCTTTCTCAATATATATGTGGAGTAGGTTGGGTAGCTTATTTCAAATGTGAATTGTCACTTTTCTTGACTTCAGTGGATCGCCAGGTAAGCTCCAAGCAAGCTTAGAGCCAGGTAAAGACTGACATGGAGAAAAACTATGACAATACTGGAGCAACATAACCCAGAACCGCTTAATAAAAAATAAATAAATAAATAAATAAATAAATAAATAAGGGAAAAAAGAATACATTAAATACATTTGAAACTACATTAAAACAGTTAATGTAATAGTCCTCTTCACAGAGCTTTATATTCTGAGTTATAGAATGAACAATGTAATACAATAATTACAATTTTGGATGCATAAAACCTTTGTAAACAGTTGTTAAAACCAGCAATGGTGTATAACAGTTTCATGAATATCAAACTTTATTTCCTCTATCATAAACAAAACAGTCTTTTTAGAACTTTGTGGATAGGGATTGTGGATGTGGTAGTGAGAATAAAATGAATACTAATGCTTTTAAAGTGGGATCAAAAGATGACTACATTAGAAGTAGGGACCAGTTTAATTTATCTTACATAACTTAATGAAGCAATGTCACAAATCCACTTTCATTTGATGACATGGAAAATTGCGTCTTGGGGCTAGATAGTTCAGCGGGCTAATTCACTAGACTCTTGTGCTGTTCACCTCTTGGGTTTAAGAGCCATGGATCTTTACAGTGTTGATTCTGGAGCTGTACAATAAATCACATGGACATAGGAAGATTTTCTGCAATGTAAAAGAACGTTCCTCAGGTGGTGATTTTGTATAGCTGTGCGACATTGGAATTTGCATGTTGCTTAACAGCTGATGGTTTTGGTATTTTTTAGCATTGAAACTCTACTTTTTGAGATTCACGGGTTTCACATTTCCCAAGCACTTCTCAGACTTTGATCCGATATTATTGCCTGTAGTAACTTCTTGTCACTCAAATGAGAGGAGCACCAGTTCCTGTGAGAATGCAGTCTTGAAGAGCATGGAGCACCTTACTCATTTCTTTAGCCTAATCTACTGTCAACATACTGTTACTTTGAGTAATTCAATTTCTTCAGGCTTGTACAGCTGTTTATGTTGCCCCCCCGTGATTCTAATGGGACAAGATCTGAATTTTTTCCTTTGTTATTCAAAGCTCTTCTTCATCTAAGACTTTTTCCTTTGCCTGGTCTCTTAAAGTAAACTAGACTTTTCCTTAATTCTATAGAAGGCATCTGTTATTGAACTGGTACAAGATCTGTATTGGTATTCTTTTGCACTGCCCACTAACTTTGCCTCCCACTTTGCTACCAAGCTGCACTTTCCTGTATTAATATGGAGACATGTATCTTATTTTCAAATGGCTATCATTATTTAAAAAGACTCAATTCCTTCTTAACAGCTACAGTGCCTAATATGACCAATATGTATTATGGACTGCTTTATTAAGGATAATGACCCACTGGTCCCCCAAACCAGGACCTTGTTTCACCCATGTACTGCTATTTTAATTACAAAAATAAAGACCTAGTAGATTGTAGTTCATATAGAATTTGTCATTACAAATCTATTACAAATAATACCATTAGATATCGCATATATAATATATATATATATATATATATATATATATATATATATATATATATATATATATATATATATATATATAGCAATATAGCCTCATAATGTGGGACAATAAGTGTTCCACCTGCTGTCTCTTATTCTTAGCAGCAGTAAGCCTGGCCAGGCAATATTATTTTTTAAAGAAAAAGGTACACAGAAAGAAAGTAAAATTTTGGTTTTCTATTAGGAGTATGTCCCTATAAAAAACACGTCCTGGGTAATGCTTCTAAAGATTGTAATCCATTGTAATTCAGTCAGTATAACTTATGGAAAGACACATAAAGCTATACATAGCAACCAAAACACTACAATGCAGCTGTGTTATTACTGTGTACACCTGCCCTGCTGTGGAACTTCATTCCTAAGCCATGATCAACAAGAATGTTATCTCCTGAAAAATCATCGTTCTCGATTTGGATTACCGGTGAGACTGAGCCTTTTCTTTTTGCATTGATCCCCCCCCCCCCAGTTATTTTTGGGATTAAAGTATATATTTTAGGGGGTCCGGATATTTCTGGATGTTTAAACAAATATTGATTTTATACAGCATTTTGATTCTCGGGATTATTATTTATTTATTTATTTATTAATTTTTTTCCCCAGTTGACTAATCTGCTAATAATCTGTTTTTACAGTTTTACTGGTATTGTGTTTCAAAGCATACATATTTTTTGTTACTTTTCTCGTTCTTGTAAATACATCTTTTGAGTTTGAGACATTTTCCCATTTCATATTTGCTACTAAGCAGTTCTTCTATTTTCAGTGACGTGTGTATTGTATCTGTTCTTCTCTTATTTAGAAATAATAGTTGAAAATGTATTTTATTTATAGAGATGTTTGTTATAAATTGATAGTCAATAGTTTCTAAAATGGCATATGCATCGTTGTTAATATAAATATGTAAAGTTTGTTCTTTTAAATATTTTATACATTTTGTTGAATAAAGCAATGAAGTATTCTAAAATATATAGGGGTTGCTTTTTTTTTTTTTTTTTTTTTTTTTTTTTTTTTTTTTTTACCTCAAGTATATTTAGTAGTTGTATTTATGATTGTTTCAACATTGACCACCTAGTACTGACAGTGTTGTCACTGCCTGACCAGTGATCTTAATGACTTCATTGACCGACAAAATCAGACAATAATGTGGATGACCGGCCAATGCTGTCACTGGCTGTTGCTCTTGGGCTCTTTCAACACTGTATTGGTCCAGGTTCCTAATCTGATTCTAAGCTTGTAAAAAAATTAAAAAAAAAAAAAACTGGACAGGATTTATTGATTGACATTTAACAACAGCCAATAACTACTCTGGGCTCTGCTTAATGAATGGTAGATATGGGCATCCGGGCGGGTTTAGTATCCTAGGAGATCTCAACTGATATTGTTAAGCGAGTGAACATTTTGTGAGTGTCCAAAATGAATTTAAAAGATCTCTAATAATTGCTGCAGCAGAGAATTTTTTTCAACCGTAAGATTACCACCGTTTTTGAATAAACATGTTGGACTTTACAAAGTAACCTAGTGTATGCAGCTCGATTCTAGGTAGCCGTAATCCTGAGTCGTTAGTTTTTTGCTTTTTTTTTCTGTGACGTCTGCTGAACGTACTGCATTTTTTCATTTGTCATTTGTTTTTTTTTATATATATATATCTAAATAAAATTTTTTATATATTACAATCATTTTTATTATAATAATCAAAAAGAGTTCATTTTATTATACATACTTTATGTAAATTGTTTCGTCCAATGACAACTAGAGTACATAAACAAGTGTCAGTATTCTTTCAAATGTTTGCTCTCAGCGTATAAGAGTCATAGAAACTTCGTTGTTGTGTCTAATGTAAGAACAAAGATATTACCTTTTATATATATATATATATATATATATATATATATATATATATATATATATATACACACACACACACACACACACACACACACACACACACACACACACACACAAGACACTTTTTAATTTCATGGAATATTTGATTTATTTTGAATATTTTGTTACAATATTATCGATTTGTTATCGTGGGGTCCCAATCTGTATTCAATAAACACATTACACTCAGTGAAAAACAAGATGAAGTATATTGTTTCATTTGGAGGAAGTAACTTGTTTTTACTGTTCCCTTACCTTTTCATAGTGGTTCTTATTGTGCTGAGGAGATTTTTCCTGAGTTCAGGAGTTTCTCCTCAATTCTAGTTTCCTGCTATAAACATATGTATCCTACGCCAGGTCAGCCAAAGTGTCTTTGCAAACATAAAAGCCAGCGCCATCTAGTGATCAGCTACTTTGGATGAATTTTCCATTTTTATTGCTGGCAATACATTGCTGAGCGTAAGATGATGCTGGGGCTTACTAATGGCTGTGGCCAAAGGTTTTACACCACCCTACAGAATTAACTCATGTTGCTTCATAAAGTCAAATGAAACCTGCTGAATAATGTTGCATTAAAATATTGAATTACATACCACTTTTTAGTTTTATATATATTTAATGGAAAAATAAAAACATAATCTGAAAAATCTAAATTGAAATACACTACTATTGTGCTTCCGGTAGACTTTTGCGATTTCATTTTGCAGTTTCTTTGATTACATAAGAAAAGATGGAAATTATGTTAATGTATTTTATTTATTTATTTTAAATGATGTTGCAATCTTAAAATTCTGGGTGATGCAAAACTTTGGCCATAGCTGTACTAATCTAGGAGTATAATAACTTGTGTGTTAAGAACTAATAGAAATTGCTCTATTAATAAATAGGGGCAAAATCACCCACTGTAAAATGTGAAGCCCCTGAGTGAAACAATCCTATTGCTTAAATAATTCCAAAGACTATATACTGTACCTTCAAATACAAGGTTAAAATTCCTGCGCTGCAATATTGGCCGTATTTAACACAGTTATGTGAGTTTGTCTACCTTATTAATCTCAACTTGCACTAACAAACAAGAATATAGTGGCGCTGAATCTTCCCTCCACACTGTCTTGTAATTTGAATTGATGGGATACAAATCTGTGCAGCTCCAAAGCGACACCACATGTATAACGATACATCAGTTCAGAGTAATTGCACTGCAATTACATGGAAATCATAAAATGTGTAATTCTAATGAATACTGAATGTTCAATAGATAAAGCTTACCTGAAACTTACAAAAGGTGCTGATTGTGTTAGCTGCAGGTGCATATGTCATTATCGCTTTAAAGTAACACAGCGCCCTTATCTCAGTTAAACCAGGTCAAAATCTATTAATTCCACTTCTTCTCATGGAGAAGTGCTAAACTACTTAATTCCATAATATTAACAGAAAAGATGAGAAAGACTGTCAGCATATCATTGGAGCTGTTGTCTTCATCTTAATATGCTGTCCATTTCATTATTCGTTAAATATAAAAATAGAATTTTGCTCAGCTCAATTTAAGTCTCATCAAAGCCCTTGAAACAAATTAACAAAACAGAGCTTGCCAGCCTCTCACCAACTTTGGCCCAGTTTTAGTTTTGCTTGACACAATTTCCCTGTGTTTTACATGATCTATTAATTAGGACAGAAATTGTCTCCAAGAATTAAATACAAATGTGCTACTGAATATGCTGAACAAACAGTTCGAAGCTAATTACATTAGCTGGCCTCAATGGGTTTACATTAAAGAGGTTGATTGTTTCCCTCAGAGAATTCCAGTGTGCATAGTTATTGATTTCACTATGTAACACAATTTTTGTTCCTGGGTAGTAAGTGTTATTTCCTAATTGCTTATGCCTCAAAAGTATAGAAAATGGCTATTATTCCCCACAAACTTTGCTTTTGTGACCAGAACAGTGATATTTCAAAATATCACTATTTCCAATGGGAAAACGGGCTTTTTTTTTTTTTTTTTTTTTTTTTTACGTAAATTTACAGTATAATCGTAAATCTCGTAAAAATACTCACTTCTACATCTTTTGTAGTCATTTTTGTATTACTTTAGTATAAATACATGTTAATTTGGATTCATATGTTGTTTTTTTCTGACTTTATGTGAACGAAAAGACACACGTTTGCCCGTTCTCCCATTGGAAATAGTGATATTTTGAAATGTCACTGTCCTGGTCACAAAAGCAAAGTTTGTGGGGAATAATAGCCATTTTCTATACTTTTGAGACATAAGCAATTAGGAAATAACACTTACTACCCAGGAACAATTAACCTATTAGCCAATTAGCCTATTAACAACATTTAAAAAGTAGCAGGGTTCAAAAAATATATATAGGGTTACACGTCCTCACGTGTTGCTGCAGCTGTTTCAATAACGTACTTGTATTTTTTTCTTTTCATTTTTCACATCCTGACAACTTTTTAAACTTAAAACTTTAAAGTCTGTTTCAAAGCCTTTTCAAAATGACCACTCTAGTGCACTGATAGTGTAAGGATTATTGCCCACATTATCAAACAAGTAACAAAGTAATAACTATCCATGATGTGGTACAGCACAGAAAAGCCAGAGCACTTGTTTTTTTTTAGTTTTTTTTAATCACTCTTTAACTAGACCCTTAATTGAACTGATACTTTACTTAATTGTTTTCAGCTCTTAAACAGCTGCAGATTTCAAGTTAGCTATAACATTTTATAAGTAACTTGAACTCTGCAACTGTTTAAGAGCTGAAAACAATTAAAAAGCCTAATTAAGCAAATTATCATTTAAATTAAGGGTCTAGTTTAGGAATTGAGTGGGTCCCCAGAAATCTGCATCATCCTACGGAGACCCACTGAAAATGTAGCTGGTGCTGGCTGCTGTCTCCTTGGTCGCTGTCATTCTGACAAAGTGAGAGCCGGGCTACCTGTCCTTTGGAGTGCCCATATACTAAAATAAAGGGTGCGTAACGCATGCAGCAGTTTGCATGCTATGATGACAGGCAAATCGATCATTTAGCTCGCCTTATTCGTGCATATTATTATATTAGTGAATAGAGCAGTATGGGTTTCTCTTACCACACCATTATTTATTGCATAAGGCCCTACATAGTTTCACAGTTCTTGAACTTTACAGTTGCAAAGGCTTTACAGTTTTGTTATAGTGAATTTAGTGTTGATGTTTTGGGTGGAATAACACCGAATTACAAAACAGCAACGGTCATTGAAATGTCTATATAAATTAGGAATGTATAATGTGAATGTGTATTGCACCACTGCATATTAAAGTATTGCAATTTTAAGCACATAATCAGATCTCCTTATACCATATATGATCATATAATGTGATTAAGTGTAATTTGGTATACGTTATACATGTGTTATTTTTTTTTACTAGGCTATAATTTAAATAAGTCTACATCACTTGAAGGATATTCACATGTATGTGAAATAGCGGATTACAAAGCATCGAAAACAAATTAAAATTGCAGCTGCCAAGGAAATGGCCTGAAAACCCTCTGCTTTTTGATATTTTTTGTTAAAAGCCTAAATGATCCAAACCCAGTGGAATGCAAACTGTACAAGTGGCTCTTAACATATTCTGCAGTACTTGATGTACATGTAAGTTCACAATAATATTATTATTATTATTATTGTCAGGACAAATTGTTGCGCACCCATTTCTTACCTGAATATTAGATACATCCTAGAACACTTAGCTGCTGCTTTAGACAGCTCTTCCTTCTTTCTTTTTATATGTTTTTGACATCACAGTGTGACACTAACAGGCACAGTCATATTGAGCTCAGTCAAAGTATCCTTCCCTCTGTTTGCCTGTCATTAACCAAAGAAACAGTATCTCTTTCTCATGGTTTAGTGCTGGGAGGTGCACAGTAAAAAGAATGGCAACAATAATACATCATGATAATGAATCATTCTCTCACAGGATGACAGACAGAATTCAATTGAATTGTGACAGAACGGGCCAGCTGATGCTGAGCAAGTTTGTGAATGGGTTGTCTGTCAACACCAGCAGCAATGGCGGGTGGTCATATAGGCAGCTTTTGCCGTAAGTTATTTTTTTTTATTTGAGAGGCATTGCGTCAGTTGCCACCAGTGCCGTCAGTTATTTCGGGTCATGCTATATTTCAGAATCCCACTACTTTCCTATCCCCTACTCTTTAAGTCAAGTATTTGTTATGGTTACTTTTTTTAAACAATGATACCCGACAATGACCTATAGATACAGTTGGAGTCAAAAGTTTATAATTTATAATTTCTAGGAATTTCACGAAAACAAAGAATTTTAGGAAAAATCTTTTGTAGCAAAAGTTTTGCTTTTATGGATGAAGAAAAAAGTTTTTTGCAAAAGAAATTTCAATATGATAATGCAGAACCGAATTCTAGAAAAATCTAGAAAATGCTAGATTGTAGGTGAACATTCTTATAGAGTATAAAAGGGTTAGGCATAGGATGTTTGCTGTCATTACTAATAAGTCAATATGGGGAAAAAGTAAAGATCTACATGAAGACCATAGGCAGAAAATTATTTTATTGTCATAAAGCTGGAGAAAGATACAAGACTATTTCCAAGCATTTGAGTATCCCAATTTCAACTACTGTTTCTATTATTAAGAAGTACGATACTCATGGTACTGTCACAACACGCCCTCGGTCTAGAAGAAAGAAGGTTCTTTCACCAAGAACAAGTAGAAGAATTATGATGAAGGTTAACCACTTCAACACAATGATGTACGCACATACTGTACGTCAAATGAAAACCCACTTACAGTACTATGCCATAGGTGTGTACATCTAGTTTCCCATTGAATTCTATGAGCGGTTTCTCAGTCTATCATTTCAGGTTTCATTCCCTAAGGCAGTGCTGGTATTGTGGAATGTGCAATGAAAGTCAGGGGAAAAGACTGAGATATATTGCGGGAAGCCATTAAACTTTTACAAGTATATATAGTGTTATTAGTTTTACTTGTTTAGTTGTAGTTTATATAGTGTTTAGCAAAAGCTAAACATGGCAACGTATGTGGAGAGCGACAAAGGGAGTGATGAAGATTTCGAAGTAAGTTCTAAGGATTTTGATACCTGCGACATTGATGCTAACTTAACACTCAGTGATGATGATGAAGAGGATGTGGAGCCAAGAACAGCAAGGGCCTGGGTGTTTATTACTGATCCCTACCATCATGCCAGTCCTCCATCATTTGATTTTGCACTTGCCGTGGAACTTGAGAGTACTGAACATGTACCTAACCAATTATTGTTGATAACTGGTACATGTCTACAAGACTAGCACCTTGACTATTCGAACCAACAGAGGTGTACCAAAGGATGTAACTGAAGTAAAGCTGGACAAAGGACAGGAACGTTTTGTTAGAAACCGATTTATTGTTGGTGAGGTGGCACAACAAAAGGACGTGAATGTACTCACTACAAAGTACACAGCTGGTTTTGTAGAAAAGACCTGTGTTGTCACTGGAGGAGCAACAGTATTTTTCAAAAAGCCATTCCACATTGAAAAGTACAACAAACTGATGGAAGCCGTGGATGCGTGTGATCAGGACTTGGAGCCATATGATCCTAGCAGAAAAAGTCTGCCTGGTTAAAAAAACTAGGCAGTCACTTCATGTCTCAGATAATGCTGAACAGTAGAGTGCTGTATCGGCTTTCAGAGGGGGAGGGTAAATTCCGTTCCTTGGTTACCTTTTACGGTGCTGTGACGAAATACTATGAAAACATAATACTGGGTACAAGGCAATGAAGCAGGCGTCTGCAGCAGCCAAATCCATCACAATGCCTGCACATAGTAGCCCTGTACAAGCATTTGTGACTATCCCTCAATCACAAGGGAAGCAGAGGCTGCAAAAAAGGTGCAGGGTCTGCTGCGAAAATAAAAACAAAAGAAAGGACACAAGAAAAATGTGCAGTGGTTGCGAAGACAACCCCGGGTTCTGTTGCATTGAACATTTCAATGAATGGCACAGAGCAAGTCAATAATGGCACACGTTTTGATGTTGATTGATTTGTATTTGATGATAACTATTTACTGATTATTATTTTTATTAGTGTTATTAGTAGCGTTTTTGTTTTCATTGTTCAAGCAAAACATATAAAATATATTGAACATGGATATGTAGTACACAGGAGCATAAAGGGTTAGTGAAATACACAGTTTAGGTCATTTATTTGTATTTTATTCATAATATGTTAACATTTTATAGCAATTATGGGTTTGAAAACATTATTATTATTATTATTATTATTATTATTATTATTATTATTATTATTATTATTATTAAAATCTGATACCTGGGAAGGGGTTTCATTGTTACATCTGGAGTTGAAGTGGTTAATGACACAGATATTCAAAGTGAATTGGCTACACGTGGGACTGAGGTTTCCATTTCAACCATAGGTTATGTACTGCATAGTGAAGGTCTAATGGTGGGAGGCCAAGAAAAAAGCCACTCTTAGGAAAACTTCACAAGGACAATCACTTAAAGTTTGCAAGCACCATTTGAATGATGAATATGAGTTGTGAGTGATGAAACAAAAATCAAGCTATTTGGTAATGCTGATAGTTGTAAAAAAACATACTGTCAGGCATGGAGGTGGTAATATCCTTCTATGGGGCTGTTTTCCTCTAATAGCACAGTAAATGTAGTTCCAATACATGGTAAAATGGACTCCATACCATACCAAAATCACCTGGCCAATCACCTGAAACCCTCTGCTACAAAACTTGGTTAAAGCATAACTGGATGTTCCAACAAGACATCAAAATTTACTTCAGAATAGTTAAAGATGACTAAAATCAAGGTTCTGAAATGGCCTAGTAAGAATCCTAGGCCTAGTAAGAAGAGTAACTATCCTGGAAGAAAAGAACAATCTGGTAGGCTTCAAATCATGGAATGGCCAGCACAGTCTCCAGACTTAAAACCCATCGAGCTGGTTTGAGATGAATTGGACAGAAGGGTGAAAGCAAAGCAACCTACAAGCACAACATATTTTTGGGAACTTCTGCAACAGTGTTGGGAAGAACTTTCCGAACAATATTTGATTTCCATTGTAGAAAGAATGCCACGAGTGTGTTCGGCTGTTATATCTGCAAAAGGCGGCTACTTTGAGGAGCCAAATATTTAGGTTAAATTTTGTTAAACAAATTTTATTTTATCTCCAAGTGTTTATCTGTTCTTTGCTTTAATTTCAGAGTACATTGAGACATTAACGTGCGGAAATTTCAATAAAAACTGGAAAAATAGAGGTGTTCTAAAACTTTTGACCGGTAGTGTATATATACAGTACTGTGCAAAAGTTTTAGGCAGGTGTGGAAAAATGCTGTAAAGTAAGAATGCTTTCAAAAATAGACATGTTAATATATTATATTTATCAATTAACAAAATGCAAAGTGAGTGAACAGAAGAAAAATCTAAATCAAATCCATATTTGGTGTGACCACCCTTTGCCTTCAAAACAGCATCAATTCTTCTAGGTACACTTGCACAAAGTCAATGATTTTGTATGCCTATAGTCAGGTGTATGATTAAACAATTATACCAAAACAGGTGCTAATGATCATCAATTCAATATGTAGCTTGAAACACAATCATTAACTGAAACAGAAACAGCTGTGTAGGAGGAATAAAACTGGGTGAGGAGCAGCCAAACTCAACTAACAAGGTGAGGTTGTTGAAGACAGTTTACTGTCAAATGTCATACACCATGGCAAGACTGAGCACAGCAACAAGACACAAGGTAGTTATACTGCATCAGCAAGGTCTCTCCCAGGCAGAAATTTCAAGGCAGACAGGGGTTTCCAGATGTGCTGTTCAAGCTCTTCTGAAGAAGCACAAAGAAATGGGCAATGTTGAGTACCATAGATGCAGTGGTTGGCCAAGGAAACTTACTGCAGCAGATGAAAAACACATCATGCTTACTTCCCTCTGTGATCAGAAGATGTCCAGCAGTGCCATCAGCTCAGAATTGGCAGAAAACAGTGGGACCCTGGTACACCCATCTACTGTCCAGTGAAGTCTGGTCAGAAGTGGCCTTCATGGAAGACTTGCGGCCAAAAAGCCATATCTCCGAGGTTGAAACAAAGCCAAGCGACTCAACTATGCATGAAAACACTGTAACTGGGGTGCAGAAAAATGGCAGCAGGTGCTCTGGACTGTTGAGTCAAAATTTGGCTGTAGCAGAAGGCAGTTTGTTCACCGAAGGGCTAGAGAGCGGTACATGAATGAGTGTCTGCAGGCAACAGTGAAGCATGGTGGAGGTTCCTTGCAAGTTTGGGGCTGCATTTCGACAAATGGAGTTGGGGATTTGGTCAGAATTAATGGTCTCCTCAATGCTGAGAAGTACAGGCAGATACTTATCCATCATGCAATACCATCAGGGAGGCATCTGATTGGCCCCAAATTTATTTTGCAGCACGACAATGACCCCAAACATACAGCGAAAGTCATTAAGACCTATCTTCAGCGTAAAGAAGAACAAGGAGTCCTGGAAGTGATGGTATGGCCGGCACAGAGCCCTGATCTCAACATCATCAAGTCTGTCTGGGATTACATGAAGAGAAGCAATTGAGGCTTCCATAAATCCACAGAAGAACTTGGGCCAACCTACCTGCCGAGTTGCTTCAAACACGTGTGCAAGTGGGTACCTAGAAGAATTGATGCTGTTTTGAAGGCAAAGGGTGGTCACACCAAATATTGATTTGATATAGATTTTTCTTCTGTTCACTCACTTTGCATTTTGTTAATTGATAAGTATAAACTATTAACATGTCTATTTTTGAAAGCATTCTTACTTTACAGCATTTTTTCACACCTGCCTAAAACTTTTGCACAGTACGTATATATGATCTAATACATCTAATAAACAATTATTTAGCTATCCAAAATACTATTTGTAAGTAATAGCTGCTAGGTACATTAACTATTTTAGTTTTATGGTAGTTGATGTAGTAATTGTTTACAGCCTAGGTCCTGATTAAAACCTTCATATACTGGGGGAGGTATACAGGGAGATACAGAGTGAAAGTAGCATTGGGACCAGGAACCCAGATCCTTTTGCTGCTCGACCTACTGGAGTTGAGGTAGTTGCAGCATATTGCACACTTTCCATTACTACATACGTGGCACTACATTCTCGTTACATATCCTAATTGTTTAAAATAGGTTATTATTGCCAAAGGTGCCTCAACTATCTGTTAATTAAATGTTCCTTGTCATGGTATAAATACTTTTGAATTAGCATTGGTAATGGCCGCAATCACCCTATGCCTAAACCCTTTGTACTCTCTAAGAACGTTCACCTACAATGCAGCATTTTCTAAATTTTTCTAAAATTAGATTCTGCATTATCATATTGAAATTTCTACCACCTTGTAGACAATACTACCATAGCATCAAAGGGTACGAATACTTTTAAATTAGCATTTTTGGAGTTTTTGCAAAAAAAAAAAAAAAAAAAAAAAAAAATATGCTGAAATAAATTATTGTAGACATCTACTTCTTGTAACTTTTTTCCTCATCCACAAAAGCAAAGCTTTTGCTACAACTTTTTTTTTACTGGAATTATTTGTTTGAGAAATTTCTAAAAATTCATACCATTTCCATTGGGGTATGTAAACTTTTGACTACAATTGTATGTTCTCCCTATTTCTAAAACTGTATCTGAATGTTTATTTAAATCGGCCCATTTATCAATTGACATGGTAGGTCGTTTGCATAATGTATATGTCACAACTGGCTAACTTGTTTCTGAAAAACATCAGAATTAAAGTAAAGGCTTTCGGGTTGTGTTTATCCCACTGTTGTTTCTCTTCTGCTGGCAATGTGTCCTGGAGGCATCCTTTAGACAGTACGTGGGTAGTTCTGTCATAGCAATTATTTTTTTCAAAGGTGTTACAAGGAATCTTCACTCAAGGCCAGACACAGATTGAAATTTAGATTTTAATTATCATCTTGCTTTAAAGCTGCCGTTCCTGATTCTTAGCATGAAAAGGCATAGTTAGGGGTCAAAATACCGCCCATTATTATAAAAGTCTATGTTTTCAGGAAAGCTATTATTATTATTATTATTATTAAAGTACTGCTTGGTGAATGACCCAAGAACATATATGGGCTTTTTGTCTGATGAAAACAAAAAGAAATCACTAAAAACTAAGATGAAGCATTTCCAGTCTTACACACGTTGGACTTCAGTGCATAGAGTATGATAACATTAAGCTTCGTACCACTTCTCTCCTGGCACCCTGGCTGTTAAATCCCCAAATCAATGAAGCTGGGCTGGTCAGTGTGGGCTGATGCACGGAATGTCTCTGTTGAGTTCTCTCTGGCTGGAGGACATGCGAGTGGATTAGGAGGAAGTCCCATTGATTTCATTCAGGCTCCACCTCAGTTCACAGCTTAAGTAATGTCTTTTAAAATCAGTGAGGCATGAGAAAGACAAAGCTTAAATGCTTGCTTTTTTTATAGTTTCCTTTCAATATACACATCTCTAAATAGGAGGCAGGTGGAGTGTTGGAACACCCCTGCATGGTTACTGGAACTTGAGGCTGGAAAATTTCTTGTCTTGTTTACCCCACTCAGATTGCCTGAGTAGATATAAGGGTATTAATACAATGATTTGCAAATATATGCAAATGACTGTATTAGCTACCTTGTAACCCTAAATGTTATCCGTTTAGTACCAATCCAAAAAATTGATTTCTGTAATGTTAACTGTCCACTCCTATGAACTCAGATGAAATTTGACACAATACCATTTTTAAGACTTACCTTGCCAATGCTTTTGGGGAAAGGGGCCCTCTGGTTCTCCGGCACAAACATGGGGGGAGCCAGGAGAGACCTCTTTGTCCTCACAAAGGCAGGACTCTGACCAAGACCCAGTATCTCCTGCAAGCAGAAAAAGAAGGTTCTGTTCACACAGGGCACAATCCAGCATTGAAGACGTCAGCTGGATCACATTCTAGCATTTCTCACAAAATGATTGTGGAACGCTGCTAACCATGCCAGCCATTAAAATAATTTAAATACAGTTTACTGTTTTATTCTAAGAGTAAAATGGTCTTATTTTACTGTTCTTTTAATGGTATTTTAGTTTAATTCCTGATTGACAGTGAAATGAAGTACAGTGCAGTGGCAGTTGAATTGTCAGTTCTTGTTCAGATTGGCTAGAACACAGCACCACTTTTTAAAATAATTACTGTGACATTAAATGCTTTGGTCAGACAACCAAGGTACTTCATGCCCCTATCCTGCTTAATATTGTATTATAGTAAATTCCAGGAAAAATTACCCCTCTAGGCTGGTTTTTTGTAGTGAGATGGGTGAGCATCAACTATGGGCTTCAGTGCATGTTGAAATGCTAATATTCTGAGTAGTGTGCAAGGTATATTTGTATTTGGACTAAATTGTAATAAAACCTTGTTTTGAATTCAGGTCATGTAGAACCCAACCTGTATCGGAATAATCAGACTAGACAACGTTTCTAGTGAATACAAAGGAAGTGTTTTATTAGAAATAAAACTAAAGGAAAAATTAAAGATGCAACAACGAAACTAAAGTAATACAGAAAGGAAGAACGAACTAAACAGTACAGAAAACAAAGTTTTAACAACAACACTCCACTCCTGCTAGTTGATAAGCAATCCAATGCAATCTAATACAATTGCCTTGTAAACCCACATCAATTTGTATAAATCATATATAAACAAACATTATAGTATTCATTAACTTAAAGCATGAATTGAAAGCAATAATAATTCTTACATTCCACTTAAAAAAAAAAAAAAAACACACACTTCAAGGTCTGCTTATTCTTGAGTTCATACAATTAAAACACTATTCATTGAATACTTAACGGACGTGTGCTGCCTCATTCAGCTGATCCGTGTCTTCAATAATACAGGCACTCGAAGGCTCTCCTGCTGGCAAGGACAGGTCCAGATTCCGAGGTCTGCCTTCCTCACGTTACCTATCCACTTACGGGTACAAAAGAAATGTCTTTGCAAAGAACAAGAGTCATTAACTATTTAGGTATTCCACTGAAACAGCAATTCCTCCACCAATATGTACACTCTTCGTCCGGTTATGTCTGGGATATTCCACAGCAAACTCCAGCACTGCTAGCTCAATAAATTGAATATTTTTCAATTTATGTCAACTTCAAGTGTTCATCCACATCTTTCTTCAGTGATCAATCATTGCTAAGTTACAGATCTGATTACAAATACTTTTAGGATTTTAGACGTCTTATGCAGCGGACTCCCACACAAAGGCAAACACTAGAATAGTTATTGCATATTACAGTGTCCGAAAATAATATCTCTGTTCCAGCTGGTTGCAGGCTGACTCTTCAGACTGTCACAGTTCAAAGACTGGTTTGTGTATCAGAACCTTGGATGTCGTATCAGGATCTCTGTTTGAGTGTTGCGCTCATGCTTTTGCAATGTTCTCTTTACCCCTGTGATTGTAGTTTGGTTCTTTTGGGCAGTGCCTGAGTCCACGTGGAGTGTTTCTCATTGGTTGTTCTCGTTCCGACATGGTCCCTTGTTCTCCACTGGTCTGCTATTCCACCCCCTGTCGGTTGGATTTATGTGATGGAGTGGTTCTTGTCTTAGGTGTCAAAGCACCCAGAACTGTCTGGCTTGTGGCACCGAAAGAATCATTCAGCGATCATGAAGATAAGCCATGTGTCCAGTATTTAGTTTACAACTCTTTTTAAAAGCATTCTTTGTCAGTGGGGGAGTTTGTGACCAGAAACCAAGAAGACACAGAGAATGGTTTAAGACTCCCCCTCTTTATATTTCAATCCTGGCACTTTCACATTCAGAATGATATTATGATCCACTCTGATGCTACAGCGGTAACAGTTAGTTACCATGGGAAATAACAATTTAATCCAAAACTACTTTGCTCCATTGGATTAATTACATTTTAAGTCACTGTCCAATTGCAATGTCTCTGGTTGTCTTAATTGGTCCACATCTTGCTTGTTCTGTGTCTCAGTAGATTCATTCACTATTTTGGTCTCTCTGACCCTTTCTCACTATATCTGAGACAGTGAGAAATTATTCATAATTATTCATTTAAAGCTGTACAGTTAACAGTATGTATTTCTTAAGCACAGCTATCCCAATAGAGAAACAGTTTAAAATCATCTGGATACCAGTTCTATGAAAAATAGACCTTTATCATTAGAAGCCCCGTGGCTTTCTGTCCATATGTATTAAATATTCTCACATAGCATGAAACACGGGAGTACAGAAATAAAGGTATATTACAATACATCTAAAAGCCCCAGGAGCAGTCACATTGACGGCCACACAGAAAACAATTGTATTTTGATTATACAGAATAGTAATCTACTTCATTATTTTTATTTACCAGTCCGCAATGTGTTTAGCTGTAATTAGATTAGTCTCTACTCTCTGCCTGAGTGAATGACGGACAGTCTATTGTTTTTCAATCAGCCTTTTGAAAGGCTGGAACCTGCTTGCCAGCTGCGCTGCTTTGGTCAGTCGATTAGCATCGGGACTAGTAAAAATAAATACCAGAGAGCGTGGAGTTTTACAACGCAACAAAATAGGGAGTTGATGTTTTGTATCAGATGGCACGGAAGTATTCTGTGAAAGCTGGCTCCCGACAGTGGTCTGTTCAGGTATTTTACAATATATTGGACCTAGCAGCCATCATCTCCTGGGTACTTTACACAGAATCCATGGAGAAGAATTTACCAAGGAGAGAATACATTTTACAGTTAGCACAGGAACTTCGCAAAAAAGCATTTGGAAAGGGAGAATGCCAAGTGTGTACCCACAGCTGAAGCTGGCAACCCTGCTGAGTGCTGCAAGAGACGTCAATGCCAGGTTGGCAAGTGCAATAAAAATAAAACTTTGGACAGCTGTGCCCTGTACAGAAAGGCGACGTGCAGATCTGCATTATCTGGAATATCCTTTTGTTGAAAAAAATTAATAGATTAGACTTTTTTTTTTTATAACTTCTTGTGCTGTGCACTTCTGTAAAATGTTTTTTTTTCCTAAGTTCATTTAAGTTGTTCAGTTGCTTTTGCTCATCTGATAATAATATGATTGCTGTTGAAAAGTTAAATATGCATTGCTATCGTTTCAGTTTTATAATATGTATATTGTAAAATAACTGATGACTAGATAAATCTTCAATTATCTTATTTACATTCATCACTAAACATTTTATGTTACATGGTATATATATAATAAATGCGTTGTTTTCTATGAAAATTTGTGAATCCTGGACACAGACCCAGCCACGAACCTAAAAATAAGTGATATCATTCAGTTATATATATATAATATATATATATATATATATATATATATATATATATATATATATATATATATATATTCATTGTTCAGATGTTTATGCAATGTACTCAATAAAAAAATAATTACATCCGACTGTTTCTCCTTTCGTTATTTATTTACAGTGTTTTGAATACAGATGTCAGAAAGACTACTGTGGGGCTTCTAGGTATGAGTATATCTCCAATCCTTCTAGTGTTATGACTTTAGTCTATATGACTGATGCTGCTATTACAGTATGTCCAACTCAAACCACAGATTTTTAAACAATAGTCAGCCATTTTTGGAAGCAACTTTTCAATGTCAATAACTGTCACCTGGATTGGGGTATGAGTGCAATGATATTTACTTTGATCTCAATGGGTGAAGGGTGAACTGATTGAAAAAATGTGAATTTCCAATGTTGGAAAGGTCACTGAAATATAATTAGAGTGACAATGAGAACGAGAATAAGAGTGGGAGTGACAGTGAGTGAAAGTAGAAGAGGGAAAGAGCGAGATTAGTGAAAATGAAAGAGGAAAGTTCGAGGAATCTTCACAACCTGTCTGCATCACCCTCTGAGCCTCATTGCTGTGATAGAGCACGTGCCTCCACATTTGGAAGACTCATAATAATAATAACAATAACAATAATAATAATAACAATAACAATAATAATAATAAAGAGGAATTATTAGACAAGGGCAGAATGACAAGTTGACTTGTGGTGACGTCTGGAGGAAGTTGCACACACACAGGCAGTTCTGGTGTAGGAATGAAAGTTGTTTTAAACAAAATACTTATACAAAACGAAAGGCACGTTGGCCAAAACAAACAGACAACACAGACAAGCAACAAAAAAAAGCAGCATGGGTAGCAATTGCTTTCTATTATTCAACTTTCTTGTCTTACGACTCATGTTTCATTCCACCTCTTTCTCAACTGTGATCACCCTTTTTACACAACTGTGGCTGGAACCTTAATTAATCATTTAATCATTTATTCAATTCACAGTGCCAGCCACATTCCCACGTGTTTTTCCAGGGAGGATTTTAACTGCCTCCCTGTCACCACTATTCCACACACACAAACTCACATCCCTGTGCTCAAATACCAATATACATTAACTCCCCCATGATACATAACCCTAAATAAACAAAATATACAAAATAAACCAAAAATACACCATGGCACCTGGCAATACAGCTCAAAAATCAGCTCAACACAACCAGTACCAATCCCTCTTGTTTATGGAACCATAAGTTCAAAAAGCCAATGACAAGCAATTTATTGTCCATGAAAAATGTCACTGGCGCACACTTCTCATTTGCATTGGGAAATAAATGTAATTTCTTATTCAAGGACTCTCGATTTTGGTGTGTACCCTGATTTTAAAAAAACAAAAATAAATAAATTCCTGCAAAATTTACAAAGTTCATTCTAGCATTAGCTTGTAGAATTAGCTGGATAATTCTGGTACAGTACTGGCAATTTTGGATGATCTTAATTTATGTTTACATCTGTGGAAAATCTGATTTCTCAATACATTTTCATTTTACTGTTTGATTTTATTGGCTTTTTTCTTACTTATTTTATGTGTGACTAGAGACAGTAGAAAATCTAAGTATCAAAATCAGCTACCATTGACCTCTGGTTCTGTTAGAGATGTGCAAGACGCGTGGTGTGCTAGCTCCCACTTTTAAGTTATTTTTATAGCAGAACCAGTATATTTTTTACTAGCTATACATTTAAATGTTGTTTATAAAACATGTGATACAGGCCAGAATGTCTAAACTTAAGAACAAAAAGTCTCACCAAGGAGACAACAGCGGCTATGGATATTACTGTATCCCTCACTCTACATATGCTGTGAGAAGAACTGCCAGCATGCAGTTTCTAATTTTGCCAGGAAATCAAGACCGAAATGTCAGCATTTCGACAAGAAATATCAACAGGCCTAGCGACATTTCATCAAGAGACCATGTCTGAGATTGCAGCATTGCGACAGGAGATGGCAGCCAAGATCACATTACTTTGCTGTGGGATATTCGACTCTGTCAAACACTTAAATGATCTTGAACACTCAACTGACATTCAGGGGGATGGTATTCAAGATTTTAAGAAAATATGCACTACTCTTATAGAACAGACAAAATTGCTGAAACAAAAAACCAATGACCTCGAAAATAGGAGCAGACAGCAAAACCTGTGAATCATCGGCACCCCGAAAGTGATAAGACTGGCAAAGTTGTTTTGGGCCAGAAGTTTGCCAATCTGCCTCTTTCCATTTGATTACACAAATCCAAACTGATTCTGGTTCAACATCTATTGATCAGCAAGAAATTAATGACCAATTCAGGCATTTTTACACTACACCTTAGAAATCAGAGTCATCCACTGATTCCTCCTTAATTGATCAATTTTATGAACACCTGTGGCATGTTGCCCTGTCCCTGTGTGTATTTGATGTTGTATGTTGCATGTTGTGTGTTAATGTTGATGTATAGACATTGGTACACGGGATATAATATGGGATATGCACACAAGTGTTAAAATGTATATTTGTATTTAGGCACAAGGATTGCACAGCACTTCACATGCAGGTAAAATGTAATAATATGTGAGCACAGGGAATTGCACTTTATTAATTCACGTGCAGTTGTACTGAGACTCCAACTGAATGATTGATTAGCAATCAAGACTCTGTACAGCTGCATAAAAGCTGCATGCTTTCACTCACTCGGGGTTGTGTGTTCCTTGAGTGGAGAACGGGATTGGAGATGGAGGTAACGGTAAAATAATAGTTATAATAATACCAGCTCACTGTGTTTGTCTGTGTAGTCTGTTTTGTTTGTCTTTTTGTTTTGGCTACAAGTGCTATGTCCTGTGTTTTGTTTGTCTTTCAACCTTTTATTTTCTGTGTGTTTAATCATTAAATGCTGAGCTCAAGCAAGCGCTCAGCTTCACCAAAACTCCACGTCTCTCTGTCTATTTTGTGTTGGTTCCTGTTTCGTCACCCACTGCAGCCGTCTTTGTGTGGGGAAGCTATAAAAAAAACGCTAACAAGAAAAAAAGTGTTGAATTTAAATCAAGGGAAGTAATGCTAAAACTGTACAATGCACTAGTAAGACCTCATCTTGAATATTGTGTGCAGTTCTGGTCACCTCGCTATAAAAAAGATATTGCTGCTCTAGAAAGAGTGCAAAGAAGAGCGACCAGAATTATTCCGGGCTTAAAAGGCATATCATATGCAGACAGGCTAAAAGAATTGAATCTGTTCAGTCTTGAACAAAGAAGACTACGTGGCGACCTAATTCAAGCATTCAAAATTCTAAAAGGTATTGACAGTATCGACCTAAGGGACTTTTTCAGCCTGAAAAAAGAAACAAGGACCAGGGGTCACAAATGGAGATTAGACAAAGGGGCATTCAGAACAGAAAATAGGAGACACTTTTTTACACAGAGAATTGTGAGGGTCTGGAATCAACTCCCCAGTAATGTTGTTGAAGCTGACACCCTGGGATCCTTCAAGAAGCTGCTTGATGAGATTCTGGGATCAATAAGCTACTAACAACCAAACGAGCAAGATGGGCCGAATGGCCTCCTCTCGTTTGTAAACTTTCTTATGTTCTTATGTTCTTAACTTTTTTAAAAATATTTCTTTATCTGTCTTATTATTGTTTATTTAAGTTGCATTTAATTCAATTTTGGTGGGCGAATGGGTGATTACCAATTCTCCTGTTATCTGTATATTGTATTACTGATTGCTTAACTTTGTTCTTTTTAAAAACAATAAACAGAATTAAAAAAAATCAGCTACCGTAAAACCCTACTGGTAGAAACACCCACCTTTTAAAAGACGAATGTGTCTTGCACACATGGGTGCCGGAGATGGGTGGGCCAATGCCCACCTACTTTTAATAGCGAGGGCGAGCGAGAATAATAAATATATATATATATATATATATATATATATATATATATATATATATATATATATATATATATTATCATATATATATTGCGCGTAACACGTGTGTACATTTGTAAATAGTGTGTACTAGGTGCTTTGTTATTGTTTAAAGTGTGTTAAGTTGTTAGACCCATCATTAGCTGCAGCTGACCATCATTGTAGATTAGGGCCAGCTGCAGAGTATAAAAATTCTGAAGTCAGCATAGGAGGTTTGCTGTATGAAAAGTGTTTGTGTGACATCACCTTAAGAATCGTAAGTTTAGTATTTCATGTTTGTTATTAAAAAAATAAAAAAAAAAAAAAAAGAGATGAGTGTGTTATTGTTTTAACAGGAAAACAGCTTAGCTGTCCTGTATTTTAATTTGTGTTCTTGTTTGTTTATAAAGTACTCCAGAGAGACTTAGGTTTTAATTTTGTTTGTGTGCTCAAAAATAAATAGCGCATCCACACTTAAAGTTTCCTGTGTGCTGGTCAGATCATGTTCTGAAAAAGAACCCAAAGAGCGACCAATCACGTGTGTGTGTGTGTGTGTGTGTGTGTGTGTGTGTGTGTGTGTGTGTGTGTGTGTGTGTGTGTATATATATATATATATATATATATATATATATATATATATATATACACACATATATACACACACACACACACACACACACACACACACACACACACCCCCCTTGAATCTCATAGTTCTTCCAACTGTGTTGATAGGCAATAATCCTAACATTTCACTACCTGTGCTGCTAGCTTCTACATAAGCTTTTAACAACTGTAAAAAAAAAAAGTAAACAAAATACTTTGTAGACAGCTGTTTAATATTCTTCAATGTAAATGTTGTAAATGGACAATTTTTTTTGGTTTTACAAAACAAACATTTCATTTTGAATGAAATTAAACGATGTTTGTGGGATACCGCTCACTACCCAACATTCAGATAACAAGCTCATTATTAGTATTCGTAGTCACCGATAACCAGTTGACTATAAATATATAACCTGCTTCAATATTTGACGTAGTTGTTCAATTGGATTCATTTATCCATAGAAATACTTCATACCCCCACCCCTGACCTTAGCCCACCCACTTTCAGAAATGCTCTGGCGCAATTGCTTGCACAATCCAATATGGAGACAAAGACTTTCAGCAGCCTGACAGGCTTGAAAACATAGAGATGCGAAGTGCTGGGCACTGTTTGAGCCTTATTGCTCAATGCATCTTTCATTCACCGCTATGCCAAGACCATAAATCAATAACACCAACATCTTGTCACCCACAGGCAGATGGCATATTGCCACTAACAAAATAAAAAATCATCTTATCTTGTTGGAGAATCAACCTGGGTGGTACTGGTTTAGCCTAAAAATCTGCTTCTCTTTGTCAGTTTGCTATTAGAAGCATGTATTTTCCTTTGTTATTTATTTATTTATTTATTTATTTTGTCACTTTCCAAACTGTCATTTACTGTAAACTTCATCCCAAGTACAAGCACATGCACATTATGACATTCTGGATGGATGTTCAAAGTTTCACATTAATTAAATTTTACACTGGTTCCATCTGCAGCCACAATGCATCACACATGCCTGGAACCAGAAAAAGGCCACATACTGTTTAATATGGGTGTGAACAGATTGGCTGTAGGAGTGATGTCAGGCCAGAAAGGAATACACAAGCATGCAGTACTTGGGTTGAAACCGAGACTCAATGACTGCGCTCAGTGTTTTAATGAAACAAATAAAAGATTTAAACACAAAAAAACAGCACACGGCACTTGACACCAAAACAAACAGACACATAACCAAAACAAATAGACACAGACGAGATAAAAATACATCTATATATATTGTTGTGCCAGGATTCAATTACTAATTAATTATTCACTTGAATCCCAGCACGTGAACTAATTTGTGTAACCCAGTGTTCACATATGATTAAATACTTTAAAAACACACTGTTAACTTGCTTCTCACCACACAGGCTCGCACAGATTCTTTTCCCTTCAAAGTAGACCCAGGACACAGAAATGGAATTTTTGTTAGCGCTGACGCGCACTTTTTAATAAACACACCAATCAAAGTTAAACAAAACAAACAAACACCTAGCTCCTTCTTGGAGCACTAACTATAAAGTCAGGATTTCCCTAACTAATACCCCAGACAGCTAAGCTGTTTACCGGTATCTAAAACACAATAACCACACAGTTGAACACGGTACCTTACTCTGGCTGCTCGGAACCAGCGCACACTTCCTGTTAAGAACATAAGAACATAAGAAAGTTTACAAATGAGAGGAGGCCATTCTGCCCATCTTGCTCGTTTGGTTGTTAGTAGCTTATTGATCCCAGAATCTCATCAAGCAGCTTCTTGAAGGATCCCAGGGTGTCAGCTTCAATAACATTACTGGGGAGTTGATTCCAGACCCTCACGATTCTCTGTGTAAAAAAGTGTCTCCTATTTTATGTTCTGAATGACCCTTTGTCTAATCTCCATTTGTGACCCCTGGTCCTTGTTTCTTTTATCAGGCTGAAAAAGTCCCTTGGGTCAACACTGTCAATACCTTTTAGAATTTTGAATGCTTGAATTAGGTTGCCACGTAGTCTTCTTTGTTCAAGACTGAACAGATTCAACTCTTTTAGCCTGTCTGCATATGACATGCCTTTTAAGCCCGGAATAATTCTGGTCGCTCTTCTTTGCACTCTTTCTAGAGCAGCAATATCTTTTTTATAGCGAGGTGACCAGAACTGCACACAATATTCAAGATGAGGTCTTACTAGTGCATTGTACAGTTTAAACATTACTTCCCTTGATTTAAATTCAACACTTTTCACAATGTATCCGAGCATCTTGTTGGCCTTTTTTATAGCTTCCCCACATTGTCTAGATGAAGACATTTCTGAGTCAACAAAAACTCCTAGGTCTTTTTCATAGATTCCTTCTCCAATTTCAGTATCTCCCATATGATATTTATAATGTACATTTTTATTTCCTGCGTGCAGTACCTTACACTTTTCTCTATAAATGTCATTTGCCGTGTGTCTGCCCAGTTCTGAATCTTGTCTAGATCATTTTGAATGACCTTTGCTGCTGCAAAAGTGTTTGCCACTCCTCCTACTTTTGTGTCATCTGCAAATTTAACAAGTTTGCTTATTATACCAGAATCTAAATCGATTAGGAATAGCAGAGGACCTAATACTGATCCCTGTGGTACATCACTGGTTACCACACTCCATTCTGAGGTTTCTCCTCTAATCAGTACTTTGTTTTCTACATGTTAACCACTCCCTAATCCATGTACATGTGTTTCCTTGAATCCCAACTGCGTTCAGTTTGAGAATTAATCTTTTGTGCGGGACTTTGTCAAAAGTTTTCTGGAAATCTAAATAAACCATGTCATATGCTTTGCAATTATCCATTATCGATGTTGCATCCTCAAAAAAATCAAGCAAGTTAGTTAGACAAGATCTACCTTTCCTAAAACCATGTTGACTGTCTCCCAGGACCCTGTTACCATAAAGGTAATTTTCCATTTTGGATCTTATTATAGTTTCCATAAGTTTGCATATAATAGAAGTCAGGCTTACTGGTCTGTAGTTACCTGGTTCAGTTTTGTTTCCCTTTTTTTGGATCGGTATAACGTTTGCAATTTTCTAGTCTGTCGGTAGCACCCCTCTGTCAAGAGACTGCTGCATGATCTTGGTTAGCGGTTTGTAATTTACTTCTTTCATTTCTTTGAGTACTACTGGGAGGATCTCGTCCGGCCCAGGGGATTTGTTTATTTTAAGAGCTCCTAGTCCCTTTAACACTTCTGCCTCAGTTATGCTAAAGTTATTTAAAACTGGATAGAAACTGGATGACACGTGGGGCATGTTGTCAGTATCTTCCTTCCTCTCAGCAGCCCCACACCAACTGACTGTCTCTCTTAAATACCCTGCACCTGGCTGTAATTTACAATTACCACAAGGTGCAGGGGATTACTAAACAATAAAACAATTAAACAGTTAGCTCAATAACACCCAAATGTGCATTCTCACATGTTTTAGTAGGAAAGGCTTTTAACCCCCTCCCTGCTATCTTACAGCACGTGAAGTGCAATCCCTGTGCCTAAATACACTTGTGCTGCACAGATCCATTTATATCCTGTGCACCAACATCTATACACCAACATTAACACACCACACGCAACATACAACACAAAATACACACGGGACGGAGCACACTGCGGCAATGGGTATACTTTTTTAAAAGCTTAATTTCATGCTGATTTTGGCTGCCGAGTAAACCAATAAAATGAAAATATCTGTGAAACTGGTAAAATGTCACACCTGATGAAGGGACTGCAAAGTCAGCTCAGACTCTGCTGTTAATTCTCTTTTAATCTATTGTTAGACCAAGAAGGGGATCCATATGCATGACCTGAACTAATATCGCGAAAACTATTCTACTAGGGAGAAAGAGAGAAAATGACTTGACCAGTCTTGCATGCAAGTCCATTACTGTGGCTGTAGCTGACAAAATAATTTCAATCAATCTTACAGTGTATATATGTCTATGTTTCCATTCAACATTGATGTCTCACATGTACAGTTTTGAAATAAACACATATTTTAGCAAACATGTAAAATAATTTTAAAACCTGATTTGGGGTATTGCACACTGTTAAATAAATCTCATTTTGTAAGCCTTAGTCTCAGATAGTGCTGCACTTCCTTTATAATGTCACCTGGCAACTACTTTTTTCCCATCATTTCAAATCCAGTTATCATGTTTTGAACCAGCTGCTTCCCCTATTGACTATAAGGCAGATTGACCTAGGAAGTGAAACAGTAACACACTTCCTGAAAATAAGACAAGCAAACTGAGAATTATCTTTAACCAAGTATAGTACGGGGTATCATGTTTCTTTTAAAACTGAACATTTGAGATCTATATATAGCTCATTTTAGGATTATTTTCCAACGATGTACTCAAGAAAATGTTTAGATTATTGTGTAGAATATAGATCAAGGAATTAAGCCAATTCCTCTGTTAGTTTCTTGTTTTACACCTCATTTTATCTGACACAAAGAATCTTGACCGATAAATCATATTCAATTAAAAATAAAAAAGTTACATATGCATGTCTGTTTCGTGTATTACGTACTGCATTCTCAGGGGATGGGGTGTAATTAAATATTGAAGCTCCTCACAATATATGTACATTTACACTTCAAAATGTGAACCACAAATCTGCAAATGTCACTCCAACAGCTAATGAAGTATTCCTTACAATAAAAAATGTTTTGAAGTGCTGAGCAACTACGTGTTCTGTCAACATACAATCAGCATCTCTTCTGAATAGAAGGGCTAGTAATTGCGGTAAAGTCATGTCCTTGTAAATCTAGTCACTCTGTTTGCATATATTATTGTCAATATTATTCATTTTTGACTTTGCCTGGCTGGGCTTTAATATCACAGACAACCTTCCAAGACAATCAGCCAATCAATCGGTCCCCTAACAGAACAAGTGAGGAGGCAAGAAGGTCAGAACAAGCTTGGGAATCCAGACAGCTGACCTACAGTAATGTTGGTTCTTCTACTGGCAAACTTGATCTCTTTGAAAACCCCTTGGTTATGGAGAAAAATACTTATAATGTGGAGAAACTATGTATTTTCCCTTTATTGTTCCCCTACCTTTCTATGATATTTGCAACCCTTCTGAGCAATTCATATTGCAAAGACTGTAATGCTTTTCATATGCCTGTGTAAGGTGCTTTGACCATGTTTTCAGGAGCTGCTATCTTGTTTTAGTTGTATGACAGACATATGTTACGTAGGCCAGATCAGCCAAAATGTGTTTTTATTAGTAAATGTCAGTTTGTGCATAGCTGTGGAATATCACTAGATGCTGCTGGTAGGTACTTCTATAAAGGCACTTTGATTGATCTAGCTTAGGTTTCATATGTCTATGGCTCTATGGCAGGTAATTAGAACAGAAGGGCAGCTCTGAATTCAGGTGAAAGCTTAACACAGACTTATAATAATAATAATAATAATAATAATAATAATAATAATAATAATAATAATAATAATAATAATAATAGCATTTGAGCCATAATCCCTTATAGTGATAGTACATGTAATAAAAAGGTACTGTAAGGAGTCAGTAAAAAACAAGTTAATGAGAGGATTAAAGGATCTGCTATTCTTAAAACCATTAAGGGGTATAAAAAAGAATAAAAAAATGTACCTCTAATGACTTGAACAACTTCCCCCCAGATATCATTCTTGATACAGTGACACTTTAAATAATGTCCGCTAATTCATAATGAAGTCCACAGGAATACCATCTGCACTTCTGAGTTCTTAAGAGTTTTATTTTGAATTTAGCCCTGTTTATTCAAGTGGATTTAAATTACCTGTATTCATTCCATGTTTTGTTGTAAAAAAAGATGTTGAATTTGCATCCACTATTTTAAAAAGTGTTACTGAACATACTTTAGTTTTCCTAAATATTATTTTCACACTGTAGATTCACTCTCTGTGCAACAGGCATTAGGATCCCTACCTGAAACTTTTAACTCCCTTTAACTTTAGTACTTGGCAGTGCCAGAATCTACAGCATGCTGGCAGGTTAAATGGGTTTCACCAGAATCAAAGGGAAAATAAATCCCAGAATGATTAAATGATCTACTAAAAAAAAAAAAAAAAAAAAAAAAGTAACTTGCAAGGAAGATTGTTTTCACCCGGTGGTATAGAGGGGCAGTGTTCTTCACATCAGAGATATGTAGCTTACATAACGATTTTGGATTTGCTGGAAACATTTACTGACAGAACCTTCCTTCTGCTCAGCAGTCCCACAGCTGTAGCTCTCTCTAATAGGTACCCAGACAGATGCTTTCAACCCATTTGCTCCAGGGTGCTGTCTATTTAAAGAAACACTTCAGTGCACCTGTAGCGCCTATTGCTCACTTGATACAGAGTGTAAAACATTAAGTATTACGCAAAGTGATCAAGCTGACTCCCCTATACGATGGTGTGACGGAAAGATGAGTTCTGGTGATGAATCTTCCTCCCAACCTGTGACGGCGCTAAAGAACGGGAGGAGAAGTATCTGGGAGGGCTGGCCTGACAGTTCGTTTCCGGGTCAGGGAAGTGGGTCAGCCTGGAAAGAAGCGAGACTCTGTTGTAAGACCGTATTGATTTGAAATGTAAACGAGAGGCAGCTGCAAGTAATAAGGCAGCTGCAAACATTTACCTAGATATCATGCGGGATTACATATAGGGGCCAGGGTAACCCTGAGCTTTTCCTTCGTTTGGGTTAAACAGTGGGAGAGAGAAGGATTGAGAGAGGAGCTCTCAGTGGAAAGGATTTACGTGTTGTGTGTTTATTTTTGTCTGTGAGTCATTGTCTGTCTTTTTCTCACACTATTAGACAGTTAACGCACACCTCCGGAGCTGTCGAAAGAAAAGCCCTATCCGGAGCACCACTGCACAAACCTGTGTCTACACCGAGCACCTGCACGTCTGCACGCACCCAGGACTGGTGACCGCGTCTTGTGTTTTGTTCGGGACTGTGCCCAGTTTTTGTTACACACATTGGTGTGTATAGCCGGGGAGTTATCATTTATCGGTCACCAGACCTGGATTACGAATTAAAACACCCTTGTTCACTGAATCACTGTTGTCTGTTCATCAATCCTGCACCTCATCACCGCTACACCTGTTCCCCTTACCAACCACTTTGCCACAGATGGCTAGAGCAATTTTTGTTAAAGTCCATTGAAAAGATCCCCTCTACCGCTACCGCCCTATGTCCCAGCATTCTTCTTCTGTCCCCCTTCTCTATCTCTGTTTCTCTGAAATAAATTAAAGCTACCATTATAGAATTGTTATCCATTGGTTAGCAGGTCCATTGTCAGATGTGTTTTGCTGAATACCTCCAAGCTCACAGGGAAGATAAAAGGTAAAAAGGAAGCCTGGGCTGATTCTCTACTGTTTAGCAGCCAGTAGATTGATTCCATTGATCTGAACTGTGATCTAAATATTGCTGTTGTTTGAATAATTAAAAGAAGGGCAGTTGGGGAGTCAGTTTACTTCTATCTTAATGAGAAAGTAAAATATCAGGTTTGTTCCTATTTTTTATTTTAATAGTGCCGTATCAAGAGTGGACACTGATAGAAGACCCCTCATGGCTTTGCATACAGAGGAACATGAAATTAAACCTAGGGGAAGAACAAGGATTCTCACGATAGATACCATCATGAACGACCTTCATCAGGAAGGTTAAAGATTATTGAAGCCCTGGAGTTGGTGTCAGACAGAAAACAGTGGAGAGACATTCTGCCCCATTGTTGCTGCTGAGCTGATATATAGGAATCTAAGAGAAGAACAGTGCTGGGACAAATATCCTGAGAGAAGTATATCTGACAACTTGAGATGCATAAGATTCAATAATGGCACTGGTAACCATTTAAGAGTTTAAAGAGTTCCACTCAAATACGCTATGGAGTTTGGGGTCCATAGTTTAGGAGTTAGGAGAAGTATCAACCACACACAAAGAAAAGAACATAAGAACATAAGAACATAAGAAAGTTTACAAACGAGAGGAGGCCATTCGGCCCATCTTGCTCGTTTGGTTGTTAGTAGCTTATTGATCCCAAAATCTCATCAAGCAGCTTCTTGAAGGATCCCAGGGTGTCAGCTTCAACAACATTACTGGGGAGTTGATTCCAGACCCTCACAATTCTCTGTGTAAAAAAGTGTCTCCTATTTTCTGTTCTGAATGCCCCTTTTTCTAAACTCCATTTGTGACCCCTGGTCCTTGTTTCTTTTTTCAGGCTGAAAAAGTCCCTTGCGTCGACACTGTCAATACCTTTTAGAATTTTGAATGCTTGAATTAGGTCGCCACGTAGTCTTCTTTGTTCAAGACTGAACAGATTCAATTCTTTTAGCCTGTCTGCATATGACATGCCTTTTAAGCCCGGAATAATTCTGGTCGCTCTTCTTTGCACTCTTTCTAGAGCAGCAATATCTTTTTTATAGCGAGGTGACCAGAACTGCACACAATATTCAAGATGAGGTCTTACAAGTGCATTGTACAGTTTTAACATTACTTCCCTTGATTTAAATTCAACACTTTTCACAATGTATCCGAGTATCTTGTTAGCCTTTTTTATAGCTTCCCCACATTGCCTAGATGAAGACATTTCTGAGTCAACAAAAACTCCTAGGTCTTTTTCATAGATTCCTTCTCCAATTTCAATATCTCCCATATGATATTTATAATGTACATTTTTATTTCCTGCGTGCAGTACCTTACACTTTTCTCTATTAAATGTCATTTGCCATGTATCTGCCCAGTTCTGAATCTTGTCTAGATCATTTTGAATGACCTTTGCTGCTGCAACAGTGTTTGCCACTCCTCCTACTTTTGTGTTGTCTGCAAATTTAACAAGTTTGCTTACTATACCAGAATCTAAATCATTAATGTAGATTAGGAATAGCAGAGGACCTAATACTGATCCCTGTGGTACACCGCTGGTTACCACACTCCATTCTGAGTTTTTTCCTCTAATCAGTACTTTCTGTTTTCTACATGTTAACCACTCCCTAATCCATGTACATGTGTTTCCTTGAATCCCAACTGCGTTCAGTTTGAGAATTAATAATTTTGTGCGGGACTTTGTCAAAAGCTTTCTGGAAATCTAAATAAACCATGTCATATGCTTTGCAATTATCCATTGTCGATGTTGCATCCTCAAAAAAATCAAGCAAGTTAGTTAGACACGATCTCCCTTTCCTAAAACCATGTTGACTGTCTCCCAGTACCCTGTTACCATATAGGTAATTTTCCATTTTGGATCTTATTATAGTTTCCATAAGTTTGCATATAATAGAAGTCAGGCTTACTGGTCTGTAGTTACCTGGTTCAGTTTTGTTTCCCTTTTTGTGGATCGGTATTACGTTTGCAATTTTCCAGTCTGTCGGTACCACCCCTGTGTCAAGAGACTGCTGCATGATCTTGGTTAGCGGTTTGTAAATTACTTCTTTCATTTCTTTGAGTACTACTGGGAGGATCTCATCCGGCCCAGGGGATTTGTTTATTTTAAGAGCTCCTAGTCCCTTTAACACTTCTGCCTCAGTTATGCTAAAGTTATTTAAAACTGGATAGGAACTGGATGACATGTGGGGCATGTTGTCAGTATCTTCCTTTGTAAAAACTTGTGAAAAGTAATCATTTAACATATTTGCTATTTTTTTTTCTTCCTCTACGATTTTGCCATTTGTATCTCTTAAACATTTAATCTCCTCTTTGAAT
This sequence comes from Polyodon spathula, assembly GCF_017654505.1. NCBI lineage: Eukaryota > Metazoa > Chordata > Actinopteri > Acipenseriformes > Polyodontidae > Polyodon > Polyodon spathula. The sequence goes on from NC_054554.1 coordinate 14,700,933, forward strand.
GTTCTCTTGCTGTTGTAATATTGGAAAAACATTTTGGAATTGGTTTTAGCTTCTTTAGCAATGTTCATTTCTATTTCTCTCTTGGCCTTTCTAACTTCCTTTTTGACTTGCATTTGCAGTTCTGTGTACTCTTTCTGTGTACTTTCTTTTTGGTCCTTTTTTAATGCTCTGTAAAGTGCCTTTTTTCGCTGAATATTTTTTTTAATTGATCTATTAAACCATTTTGGCAATTTAGTTTTACATTTAGATTTGTCTACTTTAGGGATATAATTGTTTTGCGCCTCTAGTACTACGTTTTTGAAGAACAACCATCCTTCTTCTGTGGGTGTTTTCTCTATTTTACTCCAATCTACTTCTGTTAGTCTCTGTTTCATGCCTTCATAGTTTGCTTTTCTAAAATTGTAAACCTTAGCTTTAGTCTTTACTTTTGGGGTTTTAAAAAACACTTCAAATGAGACCATGTTATGGTCTGAGTTTGCCAGTGGTTCTCTGACCTCTATTTTAGTTATTCTGTCTTCGTTATTTGAAAAGACTAAATCAAGGCATGCCTCCCCTCTAGTCGGTGCCTTGACAAATTGTGTTAGGAAGCAGTCATTTGTCATTTCCACCATTTCTATTTCATCCTTCGCGCTACCCACCGGGTTTTCCCATTTTATTTGGGGGAAGTTGAAATCCCCCATTAGTATGGCTTCTCCTTTGCTACACACATTTCTAATGTCATTGTATAACAGATTATTTTGCTCACCGTCTGAATCTGGCGGTCTATAGCATGCTCCTATTATTATGCCTTTTGAATTTTTGTCTGTTATTCTGACCCATATTGATTCGGTTTTATTTTCTTTGTCCAGGTTTAACACCTGGGCTTCAAGACTGTTTCTTATGTATAGCGCTACCCCTCCTCCTCTTCTGTCCTGCCTGTCTTTCCTATACAGTGTATACCCACAAATATTATATTCGTCCCCATCACTCTCAGATAACCAAGTTTCTGTAACACCTATCACATCATAGTTACCTGTTAGTGCAGTAGCTTCAAGTTCTAGAATTTTGTTTCTGATACTTCTAGCATTTAGATAAATACATTTAATGGTTGTCTTACCTGAGTTGTTGTTCTTGTTTTGATGCGGTCTCCCTTCTGTTTTTTTTGTTGATTTCTCCCCCCTTCCTTTCTAGTTTAAATGCTTCTGAACCTGCTCGAGGATCTTTTCTCCAAGTAGACTAGTTCCCTTGTTATTTAAATGCAGTCCATCCCGTCTATACAGATAGTCCTCGTTGTAGAAAGTGGTCCAATGATCAAGATAGGTGAAGCCTTCCCGTGTGCACCACGTCTTCAACCATTCGTTTTGATTTATTATTTCCAGCTGTCCATATGGTCCTTTGCAAGGTGCGGGTAGTATACCAGAAAATACCACAGTTTTGGTTTTCTCTTTTAATTTCCTTCCTAGCTCTCTGAATTTGTTTTGCAGGGATTTTGGTCTGTCTCTTCCAATGTTGTTTGTACCGATGTGGACGACTACTACCGGGTCGTCTCCTGTTCGTTCTAGGAGCCTGTCCACGTTCTCAGTGATGTGCTTGACCGAGGCTCCCGGAAGGCAGCACACTGTTGTAGTAAGGGGGTCCAAACTGCGAACTGAACTTGCTGTGTTTCTCAATATGGAGTCCCCAACAATCATGACCTCCCTTCTTTTTACTGTCTTGTCACCACTGTCAATAGGGTCCTGGATGTTGTTCCTTTCATTCTCTTGTTGTTGGTTCTGCTCATCAAAATTCTGAAGTGACTCAAATCTGTTGGTTGTTTTGATTTCTGGTGGTGTTTGACGAAGTTTCTTTTTTTCCCTGCTTCTGCCTACCTGAACCCAGCTGTTCTGACCTTCTATCTCCCTGGTGGCTTTCAGTCTGTTAGGGGTGATGCAGACTTCCATGAATTGTGGGTGTGCCAGTTCCTCAAGATCCTGTTGCTGTCTCACTTCCTCCAGCTCCATTTCTAGCATGCTTACTAGTTTATGCAAATCCTGGATCGTGCGGCACTTTACGCACACTTGGTTTAGCTCCGCTGGGTTTTCTCGGATTTCCCACATCAAGCAGGTGTCACAGATTACTGGCTTGAAGACCATGTTGAGGGTTTTTTTTTTTTTTGAAGTTTAGTTTCTTCTGCAGCCGTCAACCTGCTTTCAAACTGCTTCGAAACTGCGCTGTACTTTTCCACGCTGTACTTCTCGCTGTCGCTTCCACTCGCTGTCGCTGGGAAGACTGCCTCGTTTAACCACGTTGTTCTGCTGTGCTGTCGGCTCCTCCCCTCGCCCGTGTCTCAGAACGGCGCTGAATTTGAATCAGCTGCTCCGAGTTTCAGCTTGTTTGTTATCAGAAAAACACACGCGGCTGTGTTTCCCCAATGTCCTCTGTTTTCTGATTAAAGCAATTCAAGATGCAATTTCTCCTTTCTGCTTCGAAACTGCGCTGTACTTTTCCACGCTGTACTTCTCCCACTCGCTGTCGCTTCCACTCGCTGTCGCTGGGAAGGTTGTGGCAATCAAGCTGGGTTTATTGTTCAGCAGGAGTTCGAGTAGCATAGCACTTTGTAGTGATAACAAACAGACACACTAATAATGCAGCATCAGGGACAGTAGCAAACATCTCGACATCCTCCTACCCACTCTCTCTATACTCTGTGTTAGACAGCTTTGTATAGTCAAAGGGACGGTGCAAGGGAATGAACGTATAGCCACTATCATGCTAATATTAGTGCACAGAGGAAAGACATGTACATTGCTATACATACAGCATACCATATGCGGGTTCATTACAGCACACATAAACTCTGGAATAGAAATACAATAAACTTTTTTTAGAACCTTTTAAGTGTCCAATTCCCTGTGGTGTTATCCAAAATATCCATTTCCCTGTGGTGTTCCTACTACAAGGATCCCTCATCACAGCACTACAAATAATTGTTACATCTTTAGGATGCCCATTAATGAATTAAATAATAATGTGAGATAATAGCATAATGCCACTTATATAATTGCCTGATACATTACATTAAAATGCTGCAATAGCTTAGAGGAAACACTTAGATTTCAAGACCTTAGTGTATAAAATTGCAATAGCTCTGTGGATTGTCAGGGAGAATACGGTAGAATCATTTCAATTTCTTCCTATATAAATGTTTCCTTAAGGCTGTTACATATGTATGATGTCAGCCTAACATGATAGAGAAGATCTACATTTATAGACTGGCTTTCACAATTCTCGAAGTCATGGTTTAAATTGATGTTGGACTCAGTCAGACATTGCAAAAACACCTGTTTTATCTGGTCATGTGTTGGCTCTGAGCAGAGAAAGCCGACATAGGGTATTCCCCAATCATTTCTGATCGGAAAGAAGGTGGAATGAGCTGGGTACCTTTTCAAAAGCTGGAGAAAAACGATTTGAACACAGAAGTTTAGAGACAGACACAGCACCCTGAAGAACTTGCAGAGATGATTGAGAAAAAAGTCAGTGACTATGAAAGTAGTTTAGAAAGGAGGCAATCACAGTGAGCAGACATGGGGGTGGAGACACGCACCTGTAAGCGCAGATAGATTTGTGATAAACTGCTTTGAAAAGTATCAGACACTGAAAACTTAGATAAAATTGTGCATAGCATGTACACAGTTATATTTGTTATAATTGTTGTTGGTTCAAATTTGTGCACCTTCTTTTGTCTTTTGTATTTTGCAGTTCTCAAATAAATAGTTATAAAATACATAACAAAATAGTTCTTGGTTATTTCTTTCACTTGTTTTCTTTGTCAGGGGGTGTCTTATTGATTTACAATACGTCTGGAACCGGAATGATTGCTCCAAAGTCACTCTCTCAACAAAACAAATAATTTAGTGAATTGTTTCAGCTTTTTTTTTTCTACCCTCGCCTCATAGAAATAGTTCTAAAATAGATGCATTTCTTTTTTTCTTTTTTTTTTGGTTAAGTTAGGAACATGAGTGATTGCTCTAAAATCACTAACTCAGCAAAAATCAATAATTTTGTGATTTTTTTTTTACAGGGTTTTTTTTTTTTTTTCAATGTTCCCTTATAAATAGTAAAAAAATGATTAAAAACTTGTTTTTGGTTGAACAATTGGTATAATTTTCTTTCCTCAGAGTATCACTTTGATTATATAGTTATTTGAACTTTTTTATGTCAATAAAGTAACTTTAATTCAATTTGAACAGCACATGGTCTAAAGTGTTATTTTGTTCCCCAAAATTAAATAAGACCTAACCAGACTGACAGGGTCAAAATAATTGGACTGCAAAGGGTTAAAGGGGAAGATTCATTGGTAGTGCAGTAGAAACAGCAAAACTTCATTGAAAAGCCATCCCATTTTTGGGTCCTAAAACCTGTGTGGATGCTTGAACTGTGACCAAACAAAATTATTTCATCGAATTTAGTGTTAGCCGGTGTTAAGGCCTGAATCTTATTTTTTAAATGTTTTCACTTCAACTATGCGAGGATCCAAGGTTTCATATACTCTAGTTTAACATCTCATATGTGGCCAGGGGTTTGTCATGGTCTGGGACACTGATTCTATTATGCACCTATTTAGAAGTGACCTTTTTATCACACTACAACGTCATTTTATACTTGGCAGGGGGCATGGACTCATCTGGGACTGTACATATGTTAACACATATAGAAAATGTGTATAAAAAGGGTATAGTTAGAACTCAGGTAAGGTCAACACAATTTATATGAGACTTCCTCTTTAAGATTTTATTATGCTGTACTACAATGTCCCCAAGCTTTTACATTTAAAACCTTTATTTTACTAGGTAAGCACATTGAGATTACAATCTATTTTACAAGTGTGACCATACCAAGAAAGGCAGTATCAACACAAAAAAACACAGATACAAAAATAAAATACTTAAGATGCAATCAAATAGTAACAAATCTACTCAAGTACTTAAAACATTCACAACTCTCAAGTAGATAATCGTGCAACTTAAGTTTAGATTGAAAATCATTCCATGACCAAGGAGCAAAATAGGCAAATGATCTTTTAGCAGCCTCTGTACGCACTTTAGGAACCGTGAAATTAAAAAAAAAAAAATGTATGCAATCTAATACTGTAGTTACAAAAAGCAGCTATAAAGTATTCATTTATATATGGAGGTAATTTACAAACAATTGCCTTACATAAAAGAATATGCCAGTGCTTCAACAATCATAAAGCCAAGGAGGTCCAGCCAACCATACTGTATAACCCACAATGAGGAGCACTGTAACTTCGTAATATAAATTTGTAATATATATCAAGGCTGCATGATATATAGGATCTATAGGATCCAGTTTGCTTAATGTTAAAGACAATGCAGACCTCTAGACAGTGTCCCCATAATAAATTTGTGGTAAGAATATACAAACAATTAGCTTTGTTTTTGTAACTACAGAAAAACAAGACCAGAGTCTATAAAAGAAGCCTATCATGAATTTCACATTTCTTGCAAGATTATCTATATGGACCTTAAAATCGAGTACTGTCCAGTGTTATTAATATATAGGATAAACAATGACGGGCCAAGAACAGATCTTTGAGGAACACCCTTATTTAACAAAACAGGGTTTGACATTATATTTGCACGTTTGATAATCTGTGATCTATTAGTAAGGTAATTTTGAAACCATCCATCTATATGTAACTAAGAGTGTAAACAAGACAGAGATTAATAGCAGATGATCAAACTGATAAATCTGCAGAGCCTAATAATCTGACAGCACAAAAAAATAAATGTGTAAGAACAGTAGTCTTCAATGAATACCCAGTCGGTTTTGTGCTGAAAAAATATCCAGCTGTTTGCTGATAAGAACAAAAATTAATCTTGAAAATGTCTGCAAGTTTAAAAGTGGACAGGAGAAGAAAAACGCCTTACTGAAGTAATTATTTTACTGCTGGAAAATGCTTTGGAGAAATTTCTTTTATGGAGAAAGAACATGTGCTCAGGATATGTGTAACAAAAAAAAAAAAAAAAAGCTACCAAAGCAAATTATTTATTTTTTGTCCATTTGAAGCTTTTTAGTTTGTAAGTACTGTACACAACAAAACAAAAAACACATTAATTTTTCCCACTGAAAATGCAGGGTGCATCCATTATTTTAGTGTTTATTTTTGTTACGCGTCAAAATGATGGACAACTCAGTCACAGAATATAATGGTTGTCTTTGTGTAACCACAGCAAATCCATTCATATGGCAGCAGGGTGTATATGGGAAAACCACCAGTTTGCATTGTGACTGTGGATAGTTAATTCAACTCCTGCAGTCTCTGTGCACTCCCTCAGTGAGGTAACCAGTTACTGATATTTGGCACAAGCTGATGCACTCTTTATACCTAGGGGAGATGGACAGGCATGTATTGGCAGTCAAGTCAAATGTAGCTCCCCTAGTAACCGGTATTGGTATAGTTTGCTAGCCTTTATGACATTGGGTTTAGTGGGGAAATAAGTGGGGCAGTCATTTCTACTGTCATATGGATCCATATCTTTGGACCATTCTCTCCCTCCATTACAAATACTTTTAATGTTCCCCTTGTCCACCAGCCATGTATTACTGGAATATTGGCCTGAAGTCATTTGTCTTTGTTTTTACTCATAAGATGCAACACACACACAATTTAACATAGCACTAACGATACTCATCACAGTTTAAGCCAAACAGATCACTGCCTATTTTGCAGTTGTCTGGTAGACTGTATTTTTATGAACACAATGTTTGTCTCAAGGGACATGTCTTTCTACACTCCTACACCATTCACCTCATCTGGAAATGGTGACTCTTTACCTTCAAAGTCTGAGGATGTTTTTCTGGAGCTCCATTAATTTTGATCTCCGCCATGTCATCAGTGAAGGCAGTCCGGCCATGGATGAAGAGGGTGGTGCCGCTGTCTGTGATGTCTCTGTGTGGGACCACTGACCCATCCTCGTCTACGATGAAGGCTGGGTGGGACACTACGAAGTTCACATTTTCATTTCCATGACAGTCATCAAAGTTAACTTAAAAAAAAAAAAAAAAGTAAAGGCTTTTACAAATAGGAAAAGACAAACGAGAACCACTTTGACATGATCACAATGTTTTTCAGTAGCTAGGGAAAAGGTACGATATCTGCCAGTGGCTAGGGAAAAGGTAATGTGCAATTGTATCAAGAAAAAGAGATCATATGAAAAGAGATTTTGTGCAGAAGACACTAAAAGGAATTCTACAAAGCATTCCAGTGGCCGATTAATTATGGTAGGCTGGCTGGAGGCACCCTTTTAGAATCTACTGTACCTTTGCAAAAGAGATCATGCATAAAATGAATTAACTGAAGATTTCCATCAGAAGGGTATGTGTCACATAGTTGACTGTCAAAGAAAAATAAAAATAAATGCTTTCATTAACACAAAGAAACTTCTCAAATCAATTCAAGATTCTCAATAAAAAAAAATAAGACTTGGAAATGATGACAGTGTGCAAGTCAACTCTAGGTTTAATACACAACCATTAACATGAGGTTACCTGCTTCTGTAATGAACCATAGCCATTAGAGGTGAAATCAGCAGAGCATGTGATCTACTTCAAACCCTATTTACAAATATATGAACCAGTGCATTAGAAATGTCGGAACCACGATTAAACTGCATTTGACATATCACTTTGATTCTAATAGGTATGTTTACTATGTTTTCCTTTACGCTAATGTGGCAAAGTGCCCGCCTTTGTGTGTATTTTGTGTTGTATGTTGTGTGTCATTGTCATTGGTACACGGGATATAAACGGGTCTGTGTAACACTAGTGTTTAAAATGTATATTTGTATTTAGGCACGAAGATTACACAGCACTTCACGTGCAAGTAAAATGTAATAATATGTGAGCACAGGAAAATGCACATTATTAATTCACGTGCAGTTGTACTGCGACTCTAATTGAATGACTGATTAGCAATCGAGTCTCAGTACAGCTGCATAAAAGCAGCATGTTTTCACTCACTCAGGGTTGTGTGTTCGGTGAATGGAGAACGGGATTGGAGACGGAGGTAATAATAATAAGAATAATAATAATAGTTAAAAAATCAGCTCATCGTGTTTGTCTGTGTAGTCCCTTTTGTTTGTCTCTTTAATTTTCGAATGTGCCGTGTCCTGTTTTGTTTGTCTTACAATCTTTTATTTTCTGTCTATCTCTCTGTGCACTATTAAATGCTGAGTGAGACCATTCGCTCCGCTTCACCAAACTCCATCTCTTTTGTTTATTTCCTAGTTTCTGGTCTGACATCACCCACTACAACCGTCTTTGTGACAGCTACTCATACCATAGTTTGACATTATTTCTAGCATGTTTTACCATCATGTCATTATGCAAATGTGAGCATTACAAGAGCCAATCAAATCGCATGAAAGTTGCCAAAAGGCTTCTACATTCAGTGTTTTAGAAGTCAGAGTATAGCAACTGCAGGCATGTTTTGCCCTGTTTGGGGATCATCAGTGCAGTGTAACTGCACTCCAACTAGTGAAAAGCACAGGAGAGCAAGTAAATAAAATGAGCTTTCGAGTTAAAGGATCCATCATCACTACATGAAAGACAAAACATAAACTATCCCACCTTGATCTTTTGAATGTATTTGGTCATTGTATAATAATCTGTATGCACTCAAATAATAAACATGTGAAAGATGTCTACTGCACAAAACGAAAGCAGGTACAAGTTCCTTCCTTATGGAAAATTAGACAGACCATGTTTGTCACACAGACTAGTGTGTTTCCACATGGAGGTAATACAGCCCATACAACGCTTCATTGGACATGCGCTGGTACGTTTCAGAGTACATGTGAAGGTACATGCGGAAGTCAAGAGATGCTTGAGAACAGTAATTTTGTACATAGCAGTGTGGCATTATGCAGATGTTTGGGTGCATACGGATTATTATACAATGATCAAATACATTCGGAACAGCAAGGTAGGATAGATTATGTTTTATCTTTCATGTAGTGCTGATGTACCCTTTAAGGTGATATAATTAAGGTTATAATTATGATATACCATAATAAAGTTAACAATCCCTACTGTAAGTTCACAAACAAAATATCAATTAGCTTTTTTACTACTTTACTACTTTACTGCTTTACTACTACCTCCCTTAGTCACCTGAGCAGCCCATTGTTTTTAATAAACATCAACCAATAACCAACAGTAAACATTACAGAAAAGATATTATCAGTATACCATAAGTACCAATGTAATATACTGGTATGCTGTACAAAACCAGAGACAATGAATTGGAATGCACTAACAATTAAGTGTTACACAAGTCACTGATTTGCTACGTGATACTGGGGAAGACAACTAGGCTGTGTTTGAACTGTCATAACACAGGGAGTAGAAGAGAACCCGAAGACAATGCTTAGTAACTGAAGAATAAGTATATTGTATAGCTGGTTTTATTACAATACATACTCTCCTTTACTCGTAAATGTTTGCATCATACAAGTAGCCCATCAGGAGTTCCATGACATGCATCGTGATACATATCGGATCCCGACCATGAACTCATGATATGCATCATGGCATTAGTTACGCTCCTAGTATGTATGCATTTAGTGAAAATTGTGTAGCTAGAAACTGAGACAGTCAACAGAAAGTAGTCACACTTTGTCACATTTTTCAAATGATAAATAATGTTCTTTCTAAAAAGTGCCTCCTTTTTATGTGTTTTTTGTTATCTGTATTGAACAGGGTATGTTTTAGACTCTTTCACTTTTTGTGTGTGCACATTAATTTCATGTATGTCATACACTTGTAACCTTTTTAGTTTAAGAGTTAGCCACATGTCTAACAACAGTAAATAATAATAATAATAATAATAATAATAATAATAATAATAATAATAATAATAATAATAATAATAATAATAATAATAAAAGTTCTCAGTTTCTTTTATCACTTCCTAGGTTATTTTACCTCTGCAGTGTCTTTGGGGTCAAAGCTTGTTACTGGAAGGTTATAGGGGAAGCAGCTGGTTGGTTAATGAAATGACAGAAGGTGTTTAAAGGGTGGTGACAAGTTCATTGTACAGGTGAAAGGAACAATGAAGCACAACATAACCTGAAAGCAAAGTTTGCAAACAGATTTCTTTAGCAGAGTGTAGTTCTAGATATCATACAGTACATGTTTGAAATGTGATGTGTTGCACATTTGAGATCTATATTGCAAATAGAAGATCACAACAGTTACATGTATGAAGTTATTTTGTTAGCTACTATCTCACCTTTAAGAGGAAAATATGTAGTCATTGAAACATATTTATTCACTAAAACCTATTAATTGTGTAACAGGTCACAGTTGCTTAGATGCTCAATGCCTTAGGGAAGAATTCATGCACGCCTTACACAAAACCTTAATAACCCTGTAGTATTTTTTTCTAAATTAAAATTCCTTGTGTAAAAACCAAGTATATCCCTTACATTTCATCGAAGATCTAAACACCCCCTGCATTCCCCTCAGACCTGGGAATTGTACTGAGGTTTAGCGATGTGAACTATAATCTGCACTTATCCAGTTGACTCATGACCTGAGCTGAACACAGGCCTTTTCAAAGATGACATCCAGGAGAGGCGAGTGAATTAACCTGCTGAACTATCTAACCCTTGAAATCTCCACGTCTTAAAATCCAGTTGCCCTCATCCATAATAAGTGTGTGTTAATCTTCCAAGAGCCGTGCAGAGCAAGCACGAGCGTTAAACACATTCATACAAATAGACATCTTTAATGCATAACCTGTCAATAGCAATAATATCTTTACTTATTTCAAGTTGCAGATGGAAGACACACCGTTCTTTCAGTTATTTTTTAGTCTGAAATTCACAAGTGTATTCTTTTTGCTACTGTTATGTTTAATAATACCTAATCTGTTTTTTTTTTTTTTATTAAATGCACACCCCTGCATCACACAGTTTTCAACAGATATCACACCTTTAAAAAATAAATAAATAAATAAATAAATAAAATCACGCATCAGCCTTTGTGTTAATGCAGACTGCAAGACAATGCAGAGTACAGTATCATTAGAGCCAGCAGTGTAGAGGAGAGCACAGGCATTCCCCAGCGTAGAGGCCTTTCCACTTCAAACAGGCCCTTTGATAGCAGCACATGAAGGTAAAGAACTGCCTAAAGCCCTTGTTACACAAGTCAATTTACTAGCAACTTTTATCGCTCGGCACCAAATCCTGTGAGGATTGCCCTATGTAACAGCCCTGACAACGTATTGTCAATGTTCTGGCAACTGCCTGGCAACGTGATTGCTTAAGTGGACAGCATTCCTACTACAGGCAACAGGTTCCAGGCAATATCCAATTAGAGCACTGGTGTGTGTCACGTGATTATGTCTGCTACAATGAAAACAATAGATAAAATGGACAGGAAAGTCGCAGTTACTGGACTCAGGACAAATAAATACTTCTCTAGAGTTTTAAGAAGGTTGGTCAATGCTGGAAGAGTTACTTTTAACAAGATTTTAAAACTTCTTAAAACCTTTGGTCCAACTGTCGTTAACTATAGGGGAATATATAGATAGATAGATGGCATCTGCCAATAAATAAATACAATATATCATATTACTGTATATTCTTCTTGTTTTCAACTCTATAACTGGTTGTATCGTCGCTTTGAAGCTCATTCAATAAACTGTGAAAGCAATCTTTTCCTGTCGCTGTGTAAGAGCCACTTCTTAACTCAAATGCTCTTTTGCTGGCGTTTGTGTTTTTCTTCATCTTCTAACAAATTAATTAATAGAAGTGCACTTATGGCTAGGGCTGGGATTTAGTTATGGTGGTTGCAGGTATCATGGATTCCGTGTCTTTTGCTAGTGTCCGCAATTTTGCTGATGTGCGTGACTTGCGGGGATGTCAGTAAATTGAGTTCAATCTGTATGTAATTTTATTGGAAAGTGTTGCTCTTTAACATTAAATTTCACATTTAAAAAAAAGAAGCATTTATCGTTTATTAATTCTAATAAATAATTACATATTTTGAACTAGCTCCAAAACTGTACTTCCTGTCCCTTCCCTTTTTTTTTTGGAGAAGAAAAAAAAATTCTTAATCAAACTAAGCTGTTCTATTAAATACTTTGTGAAAGTTATGTTAACAGTTCATAAATTCAGTGTTTCTGTATGTGTGCATGTGTGCGTGTGTGTTTGTGTGTGTGTGTGTGTGTGTGTGTGTGTGTGTGTGTGTGTGTGTTTTATACTAACTGCCAGCATTCTCTGCGGGACATACATTGAACAGTTTCCTCTTTTTAAATGAAATTATTTTTCCACTTGTTGTTTAATTGTTGTCCGGTTGCACTTAATTTAATGTACATGTCTCGTCAGCCCCACACCCTCTTTGTGTGATCCTCATGTGTATTTCTCGCCACCAGTGTGTTATGCTTGCTGTCTCTTAACCTTTCCCCTGTTTGCGTCTTTATTCTCAGCTTAGTTCAGCTCTTATAAATGCTCCTATTAGTTAGAAGTCACCATTGCAAAGCAAATAAAAAATCAACAAATTGAAATTTCGTTTGCTCGTCTCGTGCTTCTTTGCTGAACCTGTGCGCACCAACGCTGCAATATGCTTTTATTAAAGACAGTTATTTTATTTATTTTCTTATCCCCATGACTTTATTCTCCCTCTATCATTTTCTCAGTGGTTTTGAACACATTGACTGTGACTGTTCCGTGATTTAAGTCCAAATTTTCAGTGACAAACTCCTAGCCCTACTTATGGACCTTTTCTGTTTAATGGCTGCCATTTCAAACTGTTAATTTACTGTTAATTCCAGAACCACGTGACATAGTTCTTCAATATGATTGGATATTGCTTGGATTAAAGTCAATCTGTATCAAATGTGAGTTGCCTGTTCATTGTATCAAATCCCCCCGCGGTGACTTCACTGTCAACACGTTGCTACAAAATATTTTGCCAGCGCATTGACTTGAGTAACAAGTCCTTTAGGGCCAATTAAACTATGTGAATCAAGTCTGTTAGTAATGAACTCCACATCAGGTTTTTTTTTTTTTTTTTGTAAATAAATATATTCAGTAGTGGGAGGACTGTCAGATCAACACAGTTTTCTTATTGTATTGAGGAAGCAGCCACAAAACTGCATAACTCAGTAGAGAGAGAGAGAGAGAGAGAGAGAGAGAGAGAGAGAGAGAGAGAGAGAGAGAGAGAGAGAGATTAATGATTTCACTGTAATTAAAATGTTAGGTTATTATCATAACCCTGGCTCTCTGAAATACGAATATTAACCATTACAAATGGGTGTTTCGCTTTAAGACACCCAAACCTTGAAAACTTTATATCAAAGACTCTCGTCAGAGCTGGGTGACATAGCTACTACTCCTCCCCGCAGCATAATTACATCTGAGAATTGATAAATATTATCTTTCTTTCTCTATATACCTTTCAGTGCTTTCTTAGCCTTTGCGTTTAAGTCCTGGATTTTAATTACTGAATTGCTGAAGTAAAAATTGTTTATTTTGAGCTTTTCTTATACTACAGCCTAGTTCTGGTTAACTCCCACCACGGCCTTGTGAAACGTGGGAAGCCTGCGGCTCTAGTGCCATTCTTATAATAATATAATAATTTATATTATCAAAATTAGCATGTGGTTTTTGCTTTGCGGTTTTTATACAGTATATATATATATATATATATATATATATATATATATATATATATATATATATATATATAGGCATGAGAGTTTCCTCTGCTGAGCAAAAAGCGCACTGCTCACTGATGCTGGAGTCCACTTTATGGAGAAACCTGCCTGTGGACACAATGCAGTGTAGAATCTTCCACTGCAGGTCCCCCACTCTCTTGGTGAGAGGCGGCTTGTACAGCACCCTCCACACCGGCCTGTGCCCCTCCTCTACAGCCAAGTAAGCTCGCCACTTAGAGTCTACCAGACCCCTTAGCCTACTATACTCTGTGGCTTTAACACATAATTTGTATATATGTTTTCCATTCATTGTGTGAAAGATAATTTCCTCCACATTCTGCAATTTAAGCAAAGTCTCTCCATTCTCTCCACCCCCCTCACCTTCCTCACCTACTGCTGGTGACACGATCATCCCTGGAAATAAGGAAAGCTGTCTCTGCTCTGTGCCTCAGGACTGCCTTGAGCCGCGGGGAGAGGCAGCCCCTCAACTTACCCATCAGTCTTTCTGCAAGCCTCTCTGAGTGCCAGCCTAGCTGTGCAGTTAGCTGGGAGGCAGTTAGCCAGCAGGAGAGCTCAAGGTTTAACAGGTGGACCATCCTGGTTACACCTGCTTTTAAAAAACTGGCACAGAGCGTCATCAACTGGAGGAACTTAACTGGAAAGAGTGGATTAAAAAATAGGGGCTCCTCAAACAGGTCCTGCCCTGTCAAGGACTCCACATCCCTTTCCACCCTCACCAGCTGCCAGGCTTTTAAAATACTTTGATAAAAAGGAGGAAGTCCTGCTTTACTAAAACTGGTGTTCTCAATTAAAAACAGGTGTTTTCCTAACCCCAGCTCCCCAACTCTATTGAGAAGGAAACAGGCCAGCCTCTTCCAATGAGCCTCCTCCTCAGTGTACAGGAGTCTCTGAACCGCCTGCAATCTGAAGGCTGCCACCCTGCTGAAAATGCTGACTAGCCCCTGCCCCCCCTCATCACTAGGGAGGTAGAGGACTGCCGGCCTCAAACTGTGTCTCCCGCTCCAAAAGAACTCCAGCAACACTCTCTGGATCTCCTTCACCAGGCCCTGGGGTGGGTCCAGGCATACCAGCTTGTGCCACAAGCTAGAGGCCACCAGATTATTAATAACAAGCACCCGGCCCTTGAAGGACAGTTGAGCCAACAGTCCCTTCCATCTCTGCCGCCGCCCCCTCACCCTGTCCAACAAACCCTCCAAGTTCATTTTCATGTAGTTTTCTGTTCCGAGGTGCACCCCCAACACTTTAATACCTGTTCTGTTCCATTTCAGCCCCTCAGGCAGGAAAGGAGGGGTGCCCTCATCCCAGCTGCCTGACAGGAAGGTGTCACATTTTGCCCAGTTTACTCTGGCAGAAGATGCTCTCTGGAACTCATTTAGAGTCTGCTGCAGTGCTTGGACATCTGCATCCCCACTCACAAACACAGTCACATCATCTGCATAGGCAGACACCTTCACTGTGGCAGAGGAGGGTGTGGAGGATGAGGAGGGCACTGTCCATCCAGCTAACCTGACCCTCAGCAGGTGCAGCAGAGGCTCTATAACCAGTGAATACAGCATACCAGCCCATTGTTGAGCTTTAAGATACTAAAAATGTTGAATATAAAAGCTGAATATAAGAAATAAAACCAGGACCGAATCCGAAGGCTTCCAGTGTATGAAAGAGGTAGGTGCGGTCGACTCTGTCGAAAGCCTTCTCTTGATCCAGGGAGACCATTCCTACATTAAAATCACAAATATCACTTACAGTTAAAAAATCTCTAATAAAAAATAAGTTATCAAAAATAGAGCGACCTGGTATACAATATGTTTGATCCATATGTATTACAGTTCCAATAACACTTTTTAATCTATTAGCGATTGTTTTGGATAAAATCTTTAAATCAGAACATAAAATTGACACAGGTCTCCAATTCTTAAGCTGGCAAAGGTCTCCCTTCTTGGGCAGCAATGTAACCACTGCCCTACGGCAGCTAAGAGGCAGTTCCTTGTGGCTGAGGCTCTCTCTCAGAACCTGGAACAAATCCTCCCCCATTATATCCCAGAAATTATTATAAAATTCTGCTGGCAGTACATCGATCCCGGGAACCTTTCTGCTGGAGAGCTGCTTGACAGCAGCGGTCATCTCCTGGTGGGTCAGCGGTGCGTCCAGCTTAATCTGCTCCTTCTCACTGAGGCTGGGTAACCCCTGGAGCAGCCGCTCAGTGTCTTCTATGTTGCACAGTTCTTTATTATAAAGTTCCTTGTAAAAACGCACCGCCTCTCTACTGATTTCCTCCAGGGTGTGCAGTTCTTTCCCACCAGGAGTCCTGATAAAGCACAGCTGTCTACTGTCCGCTTTCTTCCTTTCCAGGTTGAAGAAGAAACTAGTGGGGGCATCCATGTCTCTCAACTCCATGAATCTGGAACGCACAATCGCCCCCTTCACTCTTTCCTTCAGCAAGCTCCCCAGTGTGATTTTCTGCTCTTTTAGGTTCTCCAGGATCTGTTCTTAAAATTCTGAATTTAAACTTTCCTTTTGGACTCCAGTTCTCTCATGGCCGTGTTCAGTGACCTGGTTGCATTTATAGTATATTGTTGACAAAAACATGTGATTTGTATTTTGCCAATGTCCCACCACTGTCTTAAATTTTTATATTGTGCTTTTTCTTTTTTCCAAATTATCCAAAAAAGTTTGAATTGTTGCTTAAATTTTACATCTTGTAATAATTTTACATTGAAATGTCAGTAAGATGCTCTGTGGGGTTCTGATTGAATTATTACTGTAATTAATAGACAGTGGTGGTCAGAGAGACTACTGGGGATGATTCTTGCTTTGATAAATTTATTTAAATCGTTTTTAGAAGTATAAAACTGGTCTAGTCTTGGTCTATATACACAGCCTGTGTGATACTGAGACCAGGTGTATTGTCTTGAACTGGAGTGCAGGCATCTACATATGTCAACCAGGTCACTGGACTCTAACAATGCAGCCAACTCTCTGGAGAACTGAGGGTGTGGTTCATCATTATTTCTATCAATATTAAAATTAACAATACAATTAAAATCTCCTCCTAGTGCCACCACATCATTATTATTAATATTAAAAAGAGCTTGCTTTAATTTCTTAAAAAATAAAATTTGTCCCCCCCCCCCTCTATTGGGGGCATAAATATTAATAAAAACATACACTGTACTGCCTAGCCTAGCTCTCACTTTTAAAATCCTCCCTTTCTCAATTTCATCCATATCTAGTAAAACTGCCCCCAGGCTGGGTTTAAAAAGCATGGCTACTCCTGCACTAGTACTAGCGCCGTGACTTATCACGCACAGCCCCTTCCACTCCACTCGCCACGCCTTCTCATTCTCCTGATCCGAGTACGTTTCCTGCAGAAACACCACCCCTACCTGCTTCTGCTCTAAAAACTCGACTAGCTGCGCCCTCTTAAAAGACTGTATGCAGCCGTTTAGATTAAAAGAAACAAAAACACACCTTTCCATCATAGCTAAAAAAACTAACAGACTAAAACAAGTAATAAAAGAAGTTTCATAAAACACAGCCATTTTTAAACAAGAGATTTTGAACCACTGTTAAGATCCTTTTTAATTTTCGGAACAATTTTTTTTAATCTACAATGTTTTGGCTGATCAAATTCTTCTTTTGTGGCTTTCCTTGTTATAACGTGAGCGGAGTGGAGAAATAACCTTTGATCAGGGAAAAAACTCTCTATTTCTACTCCCCCTTTCCCTTTTGTTTCTATCATAAAATCATTTACCTGCTCAAGCGTGTATAACTTTTTCTTTCTTTCTTACTGACGGGTTGGCTATCAGGGATGTCTGAGATAAGCGAGGAGTCAGAGAGCTCCCCCTCCATCTCTTCCGCTCTGTCCTCTCGCTCGCCCCCGAGAATCCGGTCCTCCGCAGCTCCCTCCGACTCCTCGACACCGGTCTCTGCCACAGCCGTCACTATTTCAGGAGGCTGAGATTCAGCAAGTGGAGAGTCTTGCACCGCGCCCAGCTCACCCTCCTCTGTGTTCTCTTCCTCCGTGTTGGGAGGGACTGATGCCCCGTCTGGAAACTGCAATCTCCCTGTCTGCACGGGTTCAGAGTTCTACACTGGCTGCGCTCTGCCATCCGGCAGCTCTGCAGCCTTCCATTGAAAACTTGTCTTTTTCGCTACTACCTTGAATGGTTCTTCACCATTCTCAGTAGTAGCTGTATTATACTCCGAACCTGTCAGTGACAGACTGTGGCTGGGTCTCTTTGTGCGAGGCCGTGGTGTTGGTGGTTCTGCTTCGGTTTCCTTCTGGATCACCTCCTCCTCGGTCAGCACGGGCTCGCTCTGCGGCTGCGGTGCAGGAGCGGACTCTTCCTCCCGCTCACCCCCAACACCTCCGACTTCCTCCCCGCCAGCATCGCCCTCATCCTGCCCTGTCTACGCTCTAGCCTCCTTTCTCGAGCAGGCTTTCCTCTGGTGTCCCTGTTCTCCACAGTAAAAACACCTCACCGTCTCCGAACTGACAAAAACCACACAATGAGGTGCCTGTGGTTAACTTCTCAGGGAACAATATAACAGTTCTGCCGTTCGGCTTCTCTCTAGCTTCACACATACTTGCAAAGTGCATGGAGGCAATACTAGCCCCGTTGAGATTGAGAGACATCAGGGTCCTCAACTGCCTGGAAGATCGGCTCATTTTTGTTGAGTGGATGGAGTGTGGCTGTGGGAGCTCCAGCCCGAGAACCGGGGCAGCATGGGGTCACCAACAGGCTGCTGTGGTGTTGGACCGGGGTCTCATGCAGCCACCTTACTGTCAAGCCCCTTTGATGGCTTCTAGATTTCAACCTCCTGCTGAAGCTTCATGGTGAGAAACCAGTTCACCGATGTGTGGAACAAGTTGGGAGGTGAGCCACACTGATCGGGATTGCCCCATTAATTGATGTGACCTCAGCCAACCAGGTAAGACTGTTCCATCACATCAGCCACTCCAGCAGATGGGTTTTGTTATTCCTGTGTCAGTGGATGGTACAAAAACCCAGGCTCTCTTGGATTTAGGATGTGGTCAGTCCCTAATACAGGAGAACATAGTCTCACCGGGGCATAAACAAATATTGGGACAGGTGCATATTAAGTGTATTCATGGGGATGTGCACTCTTATCCCAAGATTAATATAAATTTAGACAATGGCCAGCAGGGTTGTGTCCTCGATTGGCAGTGCTGGTAGTTCTGGGATGGGACTTTGAGCAGTTTAAATATTGGTTGGCTACCCTGACAGCCCCGTCCTCCCTATTGGCTAATAAAGTAGAAGTAATTGGAGAGATCTTCCCCTTTCCTGATCCGGAATGGTACTGTCACAAATTTAAACCCCGCAAAACTAAACTGGAGTGCCAGATTGCTAAGAATGAGGACTGGCAATGGAGGGCATCTGAGAAGTTTCAGGTGGGAGCAATCGGAGAAGAGTCTGGGGGGGGGGCACGGAGTCAGCACAGGGGTCTGGTTCAGCTGCCTCTGCTCTGAACCGACCTGATCCCGAGTTGGAAGCCATGGGAGCTGATTTTTTAGCTCACTCCCGTGACTTCCGACTCGAGCAAAGGCACGACAACGTGCTGGGCAGACTCTTTGACCAAGCAGCTGTGGTTAATGGTTGGATGGTTGAGCTCAGATGCGCGGCCGCGTACCCTTAATCGAGATCTCTTGTACCGTGTTGATAAATTACCACAGACCGGGGAAGTGCATCGCCAATTGTTCATCCCTCAGGCTTTTAAAGAGGATTTACTGCAGCTGGTTCACACTATACCCCTGTCTGGACATTTGGGGAGGGACAAGACCAAAGCTAGGCTTGTGTCACGTTTCTATTTGCTGGGGCTGGATGGTGATGTCAAGTGTTTTTGGGAACATTGTGGGGATTGTCAGAAGGGCACCTAGAGCTATCCCACGAGCCCCATTGGTGCCCTTGCCACTCATGGAAGCTCAGTTTGAGCGTATTGGAATGGATATAGTTGGACCGCTAGAGCACAGTGCTGTAGGATACACTCACCTATTGGTCATCTTGTATTATGCTACGTGTTATCCAGAGGCTATTCCCCTCCGCTCTGCGTCTGCAAAATCTGTTGCCAACGAGCTAGTGAAGGTTTTCTCTCGGGTAGGGATCCTCAAGGAAATACTGACTGACCAAGGCACCAACTTTATGTCTCGGCTTGTCCGTGGAACATGTAAACTTTTGGAGATTAAGACCATTAGAACCTCGGTTTTTCACCCCAGACCGATGGTCTTGTGGAGCCTTTTAATAAGACCCTCAAAAACATGTTGACAGTGACGTGCACTACTGGGAGCAGCTGATTCCTCCCCTTCTCTTTGCTATCAGAGAGGTACCTCAGGCTAAGACAGGGTTTTCACCATTCGAGCAGCTGTATGGGTGGAGACCCTGGGGTATACTTGATCTGGTCAGAGAGATGTGGAAGGAACAGTAGGACAATTCGACCAATACTGTCTGGTATGTGTTGGACCTGTGCAAATGTCTCGAGTCTGTGGGAAAATGGGCGCATGATAATTTGCAGCAGGCTCAACGCAGACAAGAGTCTCAATATAACAGGGGAGCCCGGTTACACACTTTTCAGCCAGGAGATAAAATGTTTCTTTTGTTACCCAGCTCTGAGTCTAAACTTCTGGTGAAGTGGCAAGGACCTTTTGATGTTACTTGCTGGATTGGGAGGGTGGACTATGAGATCTGCCAGCCGGAGCGACAGAGAGAAAAGCATGTTTATCATGTAAACCTCTTGAAGCCATGATTGCAAAAGGAGGCTCTGTTAGTGGTGCAAGCAGGTGACGTCACAGACCTGGAGCCTGATCTTTCTGTGTTGGTGGAAAAGGGGTCGGTACAGATTGCAGACAATCTGACATCGACACAGGCTCGGGCTCTGGTAGTGGAGTTTCCTGATGTGTTTTCTCTCGTCCCGGGACAGACTCGAGTAGCCCACCATCATATTGAAATTTAGAGGGGGCGCTAGTTTGCCAGAAAGCATTTCTCACTCTGAAGCGAAGGCTGTGTAGCAAGCCAGTACTATGCGGTCCTGATTTCAGTAGGAGGTTCACCCTGCAGACAGATGCGTCAGAGACAGGTCTCAGGGCAGTGTTGTCTCAGGAGGTACGGGGAAGCGAGCACCCGGTTCTATATATCAGCAGGAAGCTCCTTCCCCACAAGAAAAACTACAGTACCATCGACAAGGAGTGTCTCGCAGTAAAATGGACAGTCGAGTCACTCCGGTACTACCTCCTGGGGCGACACTTCACCCTGGTTACAGATCATGCCCCCTTAGCATTGCTTCACCGGATGAAGGATAACAACGCCAGAATCACAAGATGGTACTTGGCCCTACAGCCCTATGCCTTCAGTGTTGTCCACCAAGCAGGGAAACTGCATCTAAATGCAGATTTTTTTCTCTTGGGAAGGCATGGGGGTGTAGGTTTTTCAAATGGACCGGTGGTGCCATTCTGAGGGAGAGGATGTAACAGGGGAGACCTGCGCAGCCTTCCAATATTCACCTGTTGGTCATGGCAGTGACACAGAGAGGTGGGGGAGAGGGTGTATGGCTCTCCCTCTCTCTTAGTGGTTGAGAGGTGGGCCTTGGGGGATTACTGGCCCTATAAAAATTATGCGCTATGTTCCCTCGGGCTGCCCTCTAAGATGAAACAAGCCAGCTGGCGGAAGCTGGGATTGCCGGACCGAGCACAGTCGGCGAAACAACTAAAAAATAAATAAATGAAAAACAACACATTAGAAAAGAAAAGATTGTATAAATCGGGGAATCCTTGGGCAGACCACGAAATGTGTATAGGTAGAGGGAACACTGTAGCGTAGGACTGAGACCCGGGCCGTGTGGATAGCGATTGTTGGGGTGAAGCTGTCAAGTGCAGTACCTTTATTTTTTTGTTTTATTTTGCTTTTTTCTTTCGCCTTTTGTCCTTTGTGATTTATTATTTCCAGAGCACCTGCGAGTGCACCTGCTTTGGACTGTGTACTTGGACTGGTATAACCGTGGTCTTGTTTACCATTGCTGGTACTCAAGCCACAGACAAACACGCCCTCTGCGGGCTGAAATAAATCAGTGTCCTGAGTGGCGTTACAACTAAAAGTTATATCTCCTTGTCATTGAATTGCTCACCACCCTTCCACAATCACAAAAGGATTAAAATTCACAAAACATTTATTTCAGGATATTTCATTCAAAAGTCCTTCTTCAGCCTCTACACAGCTGTGTTTGAAACGTCCTGAAATAAATTAATACCATTACCATCACTTCATAGATCTCACATTTTTCTAAATGAAAGAGATACACATTATGTTAAATTTGATATTAATTGGTATTTTTAGAATATAGCATTTCTAAACAATAACAATGGTGAACATATCTTGCACTCTTTTCATGCTGTACTTGCTGGTGAAGGAATACATCTGGCACATGTAAGTTGCTTTGAGTCCTTGTAGGAAAACAGTTCTGAATATACATTTTTAGTTTTGTTTTGTTCTGTTTTGTTTAGCTGTTAAAAAGACATTGGGCCCTATTTAGCAAATATGTGCACAGCCGCTTCCACGTGGGTAAAAATGACAGCGTTAGTGATCCACCACGATTGTGCATGAAAACGTGATTTAGACGTTGTGTCTCATATGAGGGCTAACTCACATCAAATAGTGAATCATGCACCCAGCCAATCAAAGTAAGGGGGAGTAAGGTTATAACCAATACAGATTTAACATTGCCTTTAACAGCACCTGTGCGTCTGTGATAGCGAACAGGGTAGAGTCCTGCATCGGGGCAGGTACCCGTGGGTGACCCGCAAAGCAGGTTGGGCTCGAGTTGGATTGTGAACTTTTTCGCAGTTCGGGTCAAAAAATTTTAATTTTAGGGCCTAAATTTGAATCACCAAAAACAATTTCTGTCCTTTCAGCAGACTCATCTATAACCCTTTCCCAAAGAACTTATTAGAAGGTATATGCAGTGGTATTTCCTGCACTAAAGCAGGAGGTGATTAGGGAGGAGTCAGCTGACTAAGCAGTCTCGCTTGTTTGATAAGTCGCAAGATCCTTTTATCAAGTTTGCTTGGTGATATTAAAATTATCTGTGGACAAGGTGAAACAAAAGATAGCACAGGGTTTACAGTGCTGAGAAAAAGTTTGTGAACCCCAATGATAATTATGGAAATTCCACAGATTTACCATGATAGCCTTCTTGAATCAAAACTTTTTCTTAAATATCCACTAATGTTTATAATAACTAATGCCATGTCTTTTGAAACAAAATGATGTATGAATTAGTCAAACAATGAGTAATTAAGATTCAGGGTATGTGAAAAAAGTAAGTGAACCCCGAGTTTTATGAGCTCAATTTAGGTGATAATTAGAATCAGGTTTAAATAATTAGGTAGATTTTCAGGGGTGAGTTTGGAAGGTCACACCCTATATAAAGATCAGTAACTTTGTGAGTTTGGTCTTCACCATACAGGTGTGTAGAAACACATCATGCTACGATCAAAAGAAATCTCTGAGGACCTCAGAAAAACAGTTATTGATGCTCATCAGTGTAGAAAGGGTTTGTGATGGGGTGCCCACCCCTTGAGTGTTTTAGTATTTATGTATGTATGTATTCATTTGTTGTTGTTGTTATTATTGTGTTTATGTGTGGGCGGTTGAAACTGGTGGCTAAAAAAAACTGTGGAATGGACTTTCTGCTTATGCACTTTCAACCCTTACTGGAAGATAACAGGTAAATAAATGTAAAAGACTGCTCAGCTAAAAAAAAAAATGCTAAGAGCTAATTATATATACAATGCAATTGAGTTTTAGACATTTGAAAGCTGTAATGTACAGTACATTTGTCTGCAGAGGCTCTAGAGATCAAAGCCACACACTACAAGAGCAGCAAGTTTAGTGTGCACACGACCATTGAAGCAGATCAAAGTGCCTGATGAAAGGCTCTAACAAGTCAAACCCTTCACTAGTACTCCATCTTCACACTAGTACTTATTTCGGAACCATTAGAGGGGAAGGGAACATCTGAAAATGCTTGGTTAAAACACTAACCCATCTGAAAATGCTTGGTTAAAACTCTAACCCTTGGTCTTCTCTTGGGAACAGGGCAATCAACAAGTTGCTTCTAAAGCTTTTTTGATTCTTTTGAGCTTTTAATTTCCATCCAGCCCACTGTCCTGCTTTTGAAGGTCTCTGCTTCTAGCACTTTCCTCATTCTCCTTTTCCACTGTGGCTTCATTAACCGAAACTCGCTGGTGAAACCAGGCAATAAATAGCTTTAGCAACCAAATGAAATTTGCATAAAGTCTTTGCATTAAACACTCGTTTCCATGTGTTCTGAACTAATCATTGGTAGCATAACTGATGTTTTATACTGCCTTGACTTAAATAACATTCACTCCAATGGAGCCAAGCTATGTTCCAGAGGCCACACTAAACTGCAACTTGTATTAATGTTACCGACCAGTGTTTTGCGATACATACATTCTTAAAACTTTTAAAGGCTTGTTTTCCAAGTCGTTAGCACTGTTTTAAAGAGCAAATAAACATGTACTACCACTGCAACAACATTATGAAGTGTGTTTGCTTGTCTCCTCAACTTTGCAAATAGGTGCAATGATGGGGACGATGAAGGATGGATTTGAAATCCTGCCACCTGTACTGTGCTAGACCTTAAAAACACTCCCCTCTGTCTCTAAAACTTCCAAGAAACAACATAAAAAAATATAACGAATACTGTGATGTTATCTAGAAAGACAGCTGGTTTCAGGTGCTCGGTACTGAATGTACTGTATTTAATCTGGGCAGAGAGCTGTCTCACTTGCAGGCTTGTTCCAGTGAAATACATAATCTAATCTACATTTTCCAAATATTTAATTATTGTATGTGTTTAATATCTTATTGTGTGTTCTGTACGATTATCTAGTGTTGTTTCTGCTTAGATCATTATTTGCCAATCTTCCAAACCATTCAAACAAAAATTGCTTCTGTAAAGACAAGACATGTGAGGAAGCATATCAGTGCTGCCCAGGTTCAGTGGGCAATGTTTCACCTACATGCTTCAGTACACAACGCAACCCTAATATGCTTACCCTCCTCACTTCACTGCAATCAGCCTTCAGGGGTATTTTCTCAAACAATATTTGTTTTAAGCAGAAACAAAAGTAGAGAATCATACACAACAGTAATATTGTTAATCTGATATTTAAACAGGTAAGAAATGAAATAGTAAGCAGTTATTTTGTTTATGCTGCTTTCTTACTCTCTTATGTTTGTCATAATTCAAACATGAGTGGTTGTAATTGCTATTATTTAAAGGTATGTTCACCTGAGTTCGTGAGTTGCTTTTCAGTTCTAGTTGGCTGCCTGCCGTTGATCAGTCTTTATTGAAGTAAGAGCTGTCTTATTCTTTTGACTGCCAGGGAAACCTATGTTACATAAACTGGACACCCAGCTGTCCCTTTCCATAGGGCCTAAAGAAATTCCCAAAACTGCAGTGGCACAAATATGTGCCAATGTCCAGATTTCAGCATTCTGTTCAAACAAGTCAAAGTGTTTAAAGTTTAATGTTCTGCTTCAGTGAGTAAAAATCTCAGATATAGGCTAGAAAGGCGGATTGGAAATGTTTTTATTTCTTCACAGAAAAAGAAATCTTGAAATTGCATTCCGTCTGCCAGGAATGACTGAAGATAATTAACATTAGATTTTTTTTCATTCTTCTCACTTCCCTACTTGAATGGTGGAGGGTGGAAGAACTTAAGACCCATCGTGACAGAAGTCAACCTGATTAACAGACTTATTTTGCCTTTCCCTGTTCAGCACATCTACATTTGACATGAATCAGCAAGGGTTAGCAATCCGTAGTCTACTTTACATTCAAAATTGGATTTCCAAATCAATCATTTCAATTTATGAACCATTTTTGGTGTAGTTCATAAATGTTATGATTTTTATTACATGAGAGTAGCTGTTTTTTTTTTTTTTTTTACTTTATGCTAATACTGCATTTGGCTTTCACCAAGATAAAATGAGATAGCAGTGGTGGGGACCAGCCAAGGCGTAGCTTCTCTGTAATATATGAGCCTTCAGTACTTTTCCTCCACCAGATAACATGGAGTTCTTATTGGCCTGGTGTTGATGGCTGAAGTGTAATGCTGGCTCCAGGCATCAACCAAAGTGTGGCCTCCCTAGCGGCATAGCCATGTTATTGTATTTGTGTATTTATTAAATATTTGACAGCTAGAAGCCGTAGCTTTTGTTTTGCAGCGTGGATGGGAAGCCCCATCCACAAATTTAAAAACTTTTGCAGATTGTGGCCGAGGGGTAATAGAATAATTACTAGCTAGTTTAACCCCTTGGCCACTGTATATATACCTGCAGCTCTCTCAGTTCGGGGTAGGAGTACAGAGGAGGGTATGGGAGAACGAGAGGATAAAGAAGAAATTAAATTAAAAAAAAATCAGTACACGATCGGAGACAGAGTGACCAGTATTGGCTATTTTGTTTTGTGTTCATGATTTGTTTTATTTAAACTTTTATTTTTGCTTTGTGATTGAAGTGTTTTTGTTAAAACCTTTATTTTATTTTTGTATTTGAAAATAAAATGTTGCAAGTGCCATTGCACTAAATCCCTGCAGTGTCTGTTTCTTCCTGCATCTGACCTGACGTCACCACGCGGCTACCCTGTAACAATTGCCTGCATAACAAAGCGCATATATGCAACTGAAGCTATGCATTTATATGCATACTATAATTGAAATTACATGAATAAATAAACATTTGAACAGAAAAGGCTTCATTTACAATCGTTAAAGTCTAAGTGCTGGCACAAATCACACAGATCCTGCGCTTTTCAAAATATGCAGTGCACAACAGTAACTCAGGCTTCTGCACCAAATGGTCTACGCGCATATACTAGTGCAATGTCAGCTTTTAATTTCTCCAAGGGCATTGACCATGAATCATCTTGTAGTTGGCCGTGGGCTTCTGCTTCAGTGCAAGGTTATATGTGGTGAAGCATATCCATGTCAATCAATAGGCGAAAAGCACTCAATGAGCTCTCATCAAAGTTGCGTTTTATATATGCCATGGGCTCTGGATCTTCCCTCAAAACATTATGTTCCCCCCTTCTACCTGAAGCTTCAATACAAGGGTTAAAAATGTTCCAAACAGTGCCATCATTACCAGCCTCTTGAGTGCTAGGTGGTGCTGGCACTACTGCTGGAGAAGCGGCGCCTCAGGTGAAGTAGCAGCTGGATCAAGTGCAGGGGCTGATGCTGGTGAAGTGGCTGGCATCCTTGATGGGCTATCAGGAGGCTCATTGAAACAATAGAAATGCCAAAAAATGCTCACTTGAGGAATGCAGACTGATATAATCAAACTTCAATACATAATCCCGACTGATAAATACAAATAATACCGCAACATTTAATTGTTATAATATGTTTTATATGTATCAGTCAATTTGACCGCTTCTGGTCAGAATAGGTATGACAGTATTTTATCTCGCTTATTTTTGCAGCTACATGATTCTTTTTTTGTCAGGGTAATTAGTATAAATATATACAGTGGCTTGCAAAGGTATTCAGACCCCTGACCAATTCTCTCATATTACCGAATTACAAATGGTACATTGAAATTTCGTTCTGTTTGATATTTTATATTTAAACACTGAAACTCTGAATCAATTATTGTAAGGTGACATTGGTTTTATGTTCGGAAATAGTTTTAAGAAAAATAAAAAAAACTGAAATATATTGCTTGCATAAGTATTCAACCCCTGTGCTGTGGAAGCTCCCAGTTTGCATTGATGAAAGAAAGTGCCCTAACGAGGACACAGTTACCTTACCATTGGCCTCCATCTGTGAACCATTAAAGTTGCTGTCACATTTTCTGGATAAAAACCCCACTGTTGAAGGATCATTGGTAAGGCTGTGAATCTGAAGGAAAATGAAGACCAAAGAGCATTCTACAGAAGTTAGAGATAAAGTAATACAAATGCATAGATTAGGGAAAGGGTACAAAATAATATCCAAGTGTTTGGATATCCCAGTGAGCACAGTTGGATCAATAATCAGGAAGTGGAGGCTGCATCACACCACCCAGTCACTGCCAAGAAAAGGCCGTCCCTCAAAACTCAGTGCTCAAACAAGAAGGAGACTTGTGAGAGAAGCCACAGAGAGGCCAACAATCACTTTGAAGGAGCTACAGAGTTCAGTAACTGGGAGTGGAGCAATGGTGCACCAGTCAACCATGTCAAGAGCTCTGCATAACACTGACCTTTATGGGAGGATGGCAAGAAAGAAGCCGTTACTCAAAAAGTAGCATCTGAAAGCACATCTGGAGTTTGCCAGAAAGCATGAGAGTGACCGAGCTGCGATGTGAAAAGGTTTTGTGGTCAGATGAGACTAAGATAGAGCTTTTTGGCCAAAACTCAAAGTTCTATGTGTGGCGCAAACCTAACACTGCCCACGCCTCAAGACACACCATCCCTACAGTGAAGTATGGTGGAGGCAGCATCATGCTGTGGGGATGCTTCTCATCAGCAGGGACTGGGCATCTTGTTACAATTGAAGGAAGAATGGATGGAGCAAAATACAGGAAAATACTGCAAGAGAATCTGCTTCAGTCTGCTAAAAAACTGAAGCTTGGGAGGAAATTCACCTTTCAGCAGGACAATGATCCCAAGCACAAGGCCAAAGCAACACTGGAGTGGCTCAATAACAAAAAGGTGAATGTCCTACAGTGGCCCAGTCAAAGTCGTGATCTCAATCTCATTGAGAATCTGTGGCACTATTTGAAAATTGCGGTCCTCATCCTTCGTCCAACGAACCTGAACAACCTGGAGCAAATCTGCCAAGAAGAATGGGCCAATATCACTCCGACACTGTGTGCAAAGCTGGTGCATACTTACCCCAAAAGACTTAAAGCTGTTATTGCAGCGAAAGGTGACTCTACCAAATATTAATGTGTGGGGATTGAATATTTATGCAAGCAAGATATTTCAGTTTTTTTTATTTTTCTTAAAAATATTTCCCAACATAAAACCAATGTCACCTTACAATAATTGATTTTGAGTTTCAGTGTTTTAAAATAAAATATTGAACAGAACGAAATTTCAATGTACCATTTGTAATTCAGTAACATGAGAGAATTGGTCAGGGGTCTGACTAATTTTGCAAGGCAATGCATATGTGTATATGTGTGTGTGTGTATATATATATATATATATATATATATATATATATATATATATATATATATATATATATATATATATATATATATAGGAAAAGTCAGGAAAGCACAGCTCCATTTTTTTAAACACAGGCACCGCAATTCCAAAAATGGTCAAAATGACTGCATTAGTTGTTATAGTGTTAACAACAATTCAAGAAGAGAACAGTTCTTAAGCCGTGTGAGCAGAACATTCAGCAATTTAAGATTAATTTACAGCTCCTCCAATATCACCCTTTTAGCAGCTGTTTATCATTTGGCATTTTTCTTTTTCTAGAAGCTTTACAGTATGAATTTAGCTTGCAGGTTCATCTTGTTACTTTGTTGAAGCTAGCATGAAGTTGCTATCAGGCGGATGGTACTTTCAAGATTGCAGAAAATTACAGCAGTTAACTGGCCTAGAGAGCCGTGTTACATGCTTTTAAAATGCAAATGAAATGATACAGGATGACTACTTCAAAAATAGCTGTGACATACAGCAGATAAGCTGTGACTGACAGCACGCCATGTTTGATCAAGTTTTCAAAAGTTTTTCAAAATGAAGGGTTTTCATTGCCACAGCAGTTATTGTTGTCTACCCTGCAACCTTTTGTAATCACAAATCCAAATATCAGAAATCTATCACTAGTTTTTAAAACAATGTTGTGAAATCCTGATCACTCAAGTACATAAGAAATTGTATTGGAAAAAAAGATTTTTAAAAAATGTTTCATACATGTACATAAGAACATAAGAACATAAGAAAGTTTATAAACGAGAGGAGGCCATTCGGCCCATCTTGCTCGTTTGGTTGTTAGTAGCTTATTGATCCCAAAATCTCATCAAGCAGCTTCTTGAAGGATCCCAGGGTGTCAGCTTCAACAACATTACTGGGGAATTGATTCCAGACCCTCACAATTCTCTGTGTAAAAAAATGTCTCCTATTTTCTGTTCTGAATGCCCCTTTTTCTAAACTCCATTTGTGACCCCTGGTCCTTGTTTCTTTTTTCAGGCTGAAAAAGTCCCTTATGTCGACCCTGTCAATACCTTTTAGAATTTTGAATGCTTGAATTAGGTCGCCACGTAGTCTTCTTTGTTCAAGACTGAACAGATTCAATTCTTTTAGCCTGTCTGCATATGACATGCCTTTTAAGCCCGGAATAATTCTGGTCACTCTTCTTTGCACTCTTTCTAGAGCAGCAATATCTTTTTTATAGCGAGGTGACCAGAACTGAACACAATATTCAAGATGAGGTCTTACTAGTGCATTGTACAGTTTTAACATTACTTCCCTTGATTTAAATTCAACACTTTTCACAATGTATCCGAGCATCTTGTTAGCCTTTTTTATAGCTTCCCCACATTGTCTAGATGAAGACATTTCTGAGTCAACAAAAACTCCTAGGTCTTTTTCATAGATTCCTTCTCCAATTTCAATATCTCCCAAATGATATTTATAATGTACATTTTTATTTCCTGCGTGCAGTACCTTACACTTTTCTCTATTAAATGTCATTTGCCATGTGTCTGCCCAGTTCTGAATCTTGTCTAGATCATTTTGAATGATCTTTGCTACTACAACAGTGTATGCCACTCCTCCTACTTTTGTGTCGTCTACAAATTTAACAAGTTTGCTTACTATACCAGAATCTAAATCATTAATGTAGATTAGGAATAGCAGAGGACCTAATACTGATCCCTGTGGTACACCGCTGGTTACCACACTCCATTCTGAGGTTTTTCCTCTAATCAGTACTTTCTGTTTTCTACATGTTAACCACTCCCTAATCCATGTACATGTGTTTCCTTGAATCCCAACTGCGTTCAGTTTGAGAATTAATCTTTTGTGCGGGACTTTGTCAAAAGCTTTCTGGAAATCTAAATAAACCATGTCATATGCTTTGCAATTATCCATTATGGATGTTGCATCCTCAAAAAAATCAAGCAAGTTAGTTAGGCACGATCTCCCTTTCCTAAAACCATGCTGACTGTCTCCCAGTACCCTGTTACCATATAGGTAATTTTCCATTTTGGATCTTATTATAGTTTCCATAAGTTTGCATATAATAGAAGTCAGGCTTACTGGTCTGTAGTTACCTGGTTCAGTTTTGTTTCCCTTTTTGTGGATCGGTATTACGTTTGCAATTTTCCAGTCTGTCGGTACCACCCCTGTGTCAAGAGACTGCTGCATGATCTTGGTTAGCGGTTTGTAAATTACTTCTTTCATTTATTTGAGTACTACTGGGAGGATCTCATCCGGCCCAGGGGATTTGTTTATTTTAAGAGCTCCTAGTCCCTTTAACACTTCTGCCTCAGTTATGCTAAAGTTATTTAAAACTGGATAGGAACTGGATGACATGTGGGGCATGTTGTCAGTATCTTCCTTTGTAAAAACTTGTGAAAAGTAATCATTTAACATACTTGCTATTTTTTTTTCTTCCTCTACGATTTTGCCATTTGTATCTCTTAAACATTTAATCTCCTCTTTGAATGTTCTCTTGCTGTTGTAATATTGGAAAAACATTTTGGAATTGGTTTTAGCTCCCTTAGCAATGTTTATTTCTATTTCTCTCTTGGCCTTTCTAACTTCCTTTTTGACTTGCGTTTGCAGTTCTGTGTACTCTTTCTGCGTACTTTCTTTTTGGTCCTTTTTTAATGCTCTGTAAAGTGCCTTTTTTCGCTGAATATTTTTTTTAATTGATCTATTAAACCATTTTGGCAATTTAGTTTTACATTTAGATTTGTCTACTTTAGGGATATAATTGTTTTGCGCCTCTAGTGTAACAAGGATAAAGGTACTTACTGTTATCAATGTCAACAATGGCACTTGAAAGGTAAAGAATCTTAGTCAGCTAAGGATAAGGTAAAATGTATTAGAAATTAAGGCACGTAGACAAACTTTTTACCTAGAGCCTTAATCAGTGTACAGTTCAGGTATTGCCTAACACATTGGTCTAGCATTTTGAAATTATGAATGAAGAGCTGATGACATAAAACAAAGTACTGTATATGGAAGGTTACAGTGGCTCTCAAAAGTGTTCTCCCCCCTTGGACTTTTTCACATTTTATTGTGTTACAACATGGAATCATAATGGATTTAATTAGTTTTTTCAACTGATCAACACAAAAAAAATCCATAATGTGAAAGTGAAAAATAAAATCTACAAATTGTTCTAAATTAATTACAAATACAAAACAGAAAATAATTGATTGCATAAGTATTCACCCCCTTGAGTCAATATTTGGTAGAGGCACCTTTGGCAGCAATTACAGCCATGAGTCTATTTGGATATGTCTCTACCAGCTTTGCACATCTGGACGCTACAATTTTTGCCCATTCTTCTTTGCAAAATTGCTCAAGCTCCGTCAAGTTGGATGGGGACCTTTGGTGAACAGCAATTTTTAACTCTTTCCACATATTCTCAATTGGATTGAGGTCCGGGCTTTGACTGTGCCACTCCAAGACATTGACCTTTTTGTTTTTAAGCCAATCCAGTGTGGCTTTGGCTGTATATTTGGGGTCATTGTCCTGCTGGATGATAAATCTTCTCCCAAGTCCCGGGTCTCTTGCAGACTTCAGCAGGTTTTTCTGCAGGATTTCTCTCTACTTTTGCATCCATTTTGCCCTCTATCTTTGAGCTTTAAAGGCCCTGACGTAGAGAAGCTTTCCCATAGGATGATGCTGCCACCACCATGCTTAATGGTAGGGATGGTGTTCTCAGGATGATGCGCGGTGTTAGGCTTGTGCCAAACATAACGCTTAGCATTGAGGCCAAAAAGCTCTATTTTGGTCTCATCAGACCATAGAATCTTATTCCACTTGGTCTCAGAGTCTCCCACATGCCTTCTGGCAAACTCTAACTGAGATTTGATGTGAGTTTTTTTCAACAATGGCTTTCTTTTTGCCACTCTCCCATAAAGGCCAGTTTTGTGAAGCACCAGGGCTATTGTTGCCGTTTGCATAGTGTCTCCCAGCTCAGCCGTGGAAGACTGTAACTCCTTTAGAGTTGCCATAGGCCGCTTGGTGGCCTCCCTGACTAGTGCGCTTCTCGCCCGGATACTCAGTTTTTGAGGATGGCTTGTTCTAGACAGATTCACAGTTGTGCCATATTCTCTCCATTTCTTAATAATGGACTTTACTGTGCTCTGGGGGATATTCAATGCCTTGGAAATGTTCTTTTTCTGATTGGTGCTTTTGAAGAGCCTTATTCCGGACTTGGTTTGAATGTTCCTTCGTCTTCATGATGTAGTTTTTGTTAGGAAATGTACTAACCAACTGTGGGACCTCCCAGAAACAGGTGTATTTAACCTGAAATCGTGTGAAACACCTTAATTGCACACAGGACTCCATTCAACTAATTATGTGACTTCTAAAGACAATTGGTTGCATCAGAGCTTATTTAGGTGTGTCATAGCAAGGGGGGTTCATACTTATGCAATCAATTATTTTCTGATTTATATTTGTAATTAATTTAGAACAATTTGTAGATTTTATTATTCACTTTGACATTATGGACTTTTTTGTGTTGATCACTGGCAAAAACTCCTAATTAAATCCATTTTGATTCCATGTTGTAACACAATAAAATGTGGAAAAGTCCAAGGGGTGGAATACTTTTGAGAGCCACTGTATCTAATGTATGTTTTAATAATGCATACGTGGAGGTTCACAAAGGAAAACAAATACAATAACAAAACTACAAATGAAAGGTGCTGCTTCTTTCAGTGGCCCACATTCTTTGTTATCTGGTGCGGTTCAAGTTTCTGTGACTCTTTTCTATTCCCTCGCTATCACTAACAGGGTTGCCCGGACTTCCCCAACTAAACTGTCAACGTCTCACTCGGGTATGTAATAAATTCTTAAATATTTTGTAGTGGCTGTCTTATTCAGCCGGACTTGCTTGCCCCTTTTCTCATTCCAGACACTAGTGTTCTTGTTTTATTTTGATTACTCCAGGTTTACAAACCCCACTCCTGCTGTTGTATCTCCTAGAAGGGCAAGAGCGAAGGAACAACAAAAAGTAATTTTTATTGGTCAATCGACCTCCCCAAGACCAGCCTCCCAATCACTCAGAGAAAGAGAGAGACGCAACACACTCTCACCCGACCTCTCTGTGTCATTGCCATGATTGGCAGGTAGATACCACAGGGCTCCCGACCTCCCCCTGCAGGATCATGCATGCACCTGACAGCCAGCCCAGGTCTCCCCTATCACTGCATACTTTACATTTTATGGATATTCCATAGCCATTTTATATGTATACTGTAGCTTCTGTGATAGCCAACAATTTAAAAAAAAAAAAAAACACTCCATAAATAACTATGAAAATGTGTTCTGAAGTTACTGTATTTTGTAATAAACTCTAAAAGATATTCTATCTTTATACAAATCTGCCATGACATGAATCTGTGATCTAAGAATGGCCAAACTGTAACAAAAATCATTTATGATGTCAAAACTATATGGAAATTTAAGCACTCCATATTTAATGTGTCAGATGAACAATGATTTCTCATTATAATGACTGGCTAATACAGGAACGGTCCTGTGCCTATTGCAATGCTTGATTACACTGTGTCAAAAGGGCCTGCAAGTCTGCTAAGTACTTTTCTCTAAAAAAATAAAACTGCCTATTTTCCTCCAGTACATTCTGGCACCGGGAGTTCCAGGAGATATGAAATACTTATCATAATGGTTTAATATGTTACTTTGAAATTAATCGCTAATAGAAGTTATATTGGTTAGAATGATGACTTAATTACCTGCAGTTTGACATGACGTTCTTCCTTTTCAACAGAAGACCCAGACCTATTTCCAGATGGATGCCCACATACATTTACCTGGGCATCTCCTCCTGTCCTGAGTGATTGAATCTCTCTGTCTCTTCTGTGGCAAACTGTAAAAGGCTCTCATTGCCAAAGTGAAAAAAACTAAATCGGGAGAGACTCTTGGACTTAACCACTGTGAGTCTCCAGAGTTATCAAGGCCTATTTAATTTTTGAGAAAGAAAAAGTAGACGGGTAAGTGCATTAATTTGTATATATATATATATATATAATGGGGATTGATTTTATTCTTAATACATTGGCGGTAAAACGTGACTGACATGTATCTGGGTAAAGGATATCCGAGTGCTGACTGCAGTTTTGTAACATTAGCCTTAGTGTGACTTCCACCAAAAACAGTGTGCATGTTTTGGTCTAAAGGCACAGGCCCACCAAGAGGACTGGAAGGTCAGGGAAATTTCACTTGGGCCCTGGGGGAAAAAAACTGAATCAGGCTCCCGAGTGGTGCATCCGGTAAAGTTGCTCCGTGTGGAGCGCATGATGAGCCCTATTCCTGGAGGTCAGCGGTTCCAGTCCAGGCTATTCCACTGCCGACCGTGGATGAGAGCTCCCAAGGGGCGGTGCACAATTGGTCGAGCATAGCCCGGGTGGGGAGGGCTTAGGTCGGCCAGGGTCTCTTTGTCTCACCTGGCATGCAGGCTTGCCTGTAAACTGCCCAGAGCTGCATTGTCCTCTGACACTGTAGCTCTGAGTTGGCTGTATGGCGGGCCTGCAGAATGAAAATAAGCGGTTGGCTGACGGCACATGTTTCGGAGGACAGCATGTCTTCGCCGCTCCCGAGTCAACATGGGGCTTAGCGGTGTGCTGAGCCTAAAATAATACAATTGGCTATTTCAAATTGGGATAAAAATGTGTGAAAAATCAATTGCCGAATACTAAACTAAAAAAACAAAACAAGAAAGCATTTTACAGTATGTTTTATTTGGAAGTGTGGATTTGTTGACTAAGTTGCTCTGTCAGTTTATTTTATCAGTTTAGGTTATTTCTCAGTTCTGTACTGTAGTGAAGCTTGGACTCTGGAAAGTAGGATAAACGGTGTGTATTATTTGGACATTATTTGGGTTGAATTGAACCAACTCATCTGGTCACCAAAATGGCATATTTTTACTTAATAGGTATCCCAGCTACAGCAGTACCATTTAAACAGCTTGTTTAAAGCCAACCAAGCAAGTTTGTTATTGTATTAACTTATCTATCGATGTACTTTGACTGAGAGAGGGGGACTCACATGTTAATCCTTTCCTGGGCCCATGAAGGCTCTCAGCAGCCCTGAAAGGGTATATATAGTACTGCATGACTGTGTGCCGATACAAAAAAATAAACTACAGTAGCATACTACAGTATACTGCTACTTAAAACCATATAGTAGTCTCCTTTCATGATGTCTTTTTGAAGGCAGTCATTTAAAAATTCTGTTATATGAACAAATCCAAAATTGGTAATTTCTGCCACTGAATATATTTCAAGCAGCGTTTGTTCAAATGAGCGAAAAAACACAGTGTATGTCTATGTAATTAAGTACTGTGTATGGAAAACACAATATGTCAAAACCCAAATGTAACTGATGAATTCATTACTTTCCTCAGAGTAATCTGCACTGTTGTGTAATCTGGAACACTGCAATTTGTCCGGTCATGCTGTCGTTAAATTTGAATGAATGCAAGATAGATTCCAAAATCAGATCCAGGAAAAAAATGATTCACTCAACAGTATCGAATGTGAAAAATGTATTCAATGCTAGACCTCCCAAGACTTCTTCTACAAGTCATGAATATATCATAAATATTATCATGATCATTATCACTCTAAGCCTAGTTATATTTTTTTGTTTTTCTCCCATGAGGTCTAATTTACAACATGACAGATTGCTGCCAGGAAAGTTATAGTCTGTCACTAAAATACACATCTCCCTTGCATGATGACCATTACATTCATAGCCAATAGTGCATTAAAATATACTGTATATTCCATAACCCTTGACTTATGTAATATGTCCAGACCAGTACGTTCAGAAATTTGTCTGGACAATTTATTATTATCTGTTTATTTAGCAGATAAGACAACTTAAAAGATTAGGGTGTGTGAACTATGTATCAGTTGCAGAGTCACTTATAACGTCTCACCTGAAAGATAGAGCACAAGGAGGTCAAGTGACTTACTCAGGGTCACACAGTGACCCGGTGAGTGAGCCGGGATTTTAACCATTTATGTTTTGTTTTCTTAATCAATCAATAAAAGTATTTTTATATCATGCCTTTCATGGCAAGCAACCCCAAAGTGCTTTATAAAACACGCAAAAATTAAACTATAATATCCAACATTAATTACATCGAACAAACTGATGCTCAACTAAAAACAAAGTGACCTTTGGAAACCATATTTTTAGAGAAACAGTCCTGATCTATTTGCTAACCTGGACACATTTGACCTATTTCCATATAATTATTGTTGCAAAAAACAGTAAGCATACCTCAACTGGCATGAAGCGTGTATTCTCCTCATGCTAACGAGATTCTCTCCAAGGAGAGAGGGTGTGAATGAAACACTTAAAGACATAAACAAAATGGTTTCTAAGTCTGAAGGGTTGATCACAGTGTTAGAGAGAAGCTGTCAACAGAGCAGGAATATTAGTTCACCAATTCATAACAGTATCACAATATTGCTTTATCTTCTATGCTATATTACAACGACAAAGGATTTTTGCAAAGTCTTGACTCAGTTGATTTATATCTTTTTTTTAAACACATTATAACACAGGGGCAACCTATTCAGCCAAGAACAACTCATTAAAATATTGAAAGGAGTTGACATAGTTAACCCTAACCAGTGCTTTAAGTGCAGCACAAAAATAAGGACAAGAGGACACAGTTGGAAATTAAGTGGAGTTAGATTTAGGACAGATTGAGGTAGTCACTTGAGGGTATGGGATGGGTTAACTCAGGGGTGTCAAACCCTAAAGAAACAGAAGACAGAGCTAAAGAAACAGAAGACAGCGAGAGACAGCCAATCATATCTCGTGCTTGGTGCTTAACGCATGTTTTCCATTAGACACTGTTGCCTACTGGCTATCAAAAACGATAATATAACTCTCAAAATGTATAATATAACTCTCAAAAAGAAAGATCGATAAGGAAGGCAGATTGTTTCAGGAAAGGTGGGAGTTTGAATATTTATTTGTAGAGCAGCAAGAATACCCCATTTGCTTGGTATGTAAGGGAAGTACTGCAGTGATGAAATAATTTAAGGTGCCACTGTGAAACGAAACAAAGAAAAATATAGCAAGTTTGAAGGAAAGCAAAAGCAAGAAAATCTGGCAAATTAAAAAGAACCCTTGATTTACAGCAGAACATGTTTAAAAAGGCAAAAAGTGAAAGTGATGCGGCAGTAAAGGCAAGTTACCTTGTGTCAGATCTAATAGCAAAGTTGTCAAAAACCTTTTCTGAGGGTGCTTTTGTAAAAGACTGCTTGCTTAAAGTCACTTGTGTTTTCCAATGTCAGTCTTTCAAGAAATACCGTGGGTGAAAGAGTGGATGACCTGGCTACCAATCTTCAAGAAAGCTCACTGAAAAAGCAAGCAATTTTGTAGCCTTTTCTCTTGCTGTTGACGAGAGCACATAAATTACTGATACCACTGCGTTATCTATTTTAATCCAGGTTGTTGATGCAGTCTTTACTATTACCCAAGAGCTTTTGGATGTTGCAGCTATGCACCTCACTACCACATCAAACGATATATTTCAACAGCTTGAGAAGTGTGCACACAATGCAAAATTACGTGGGAGAAATTAGTTGGATTGACAACAATAGACAGAGTGCCTCCCATGTGTGAAGGCTACGTTTGATTCTGTCTCGGCTGAGCAGTTGTACCCATTCCTTCCAGCCACATTCAGCCTGCACGCGTCATGTCAATGTTCGACAGCATGTACTTCTGCGAACAGCTATTTTCACTGATGAAGATTAATAAATCCACTCAAAGATCTCATCTGAATGACAAGCATCTAAACTCCATCCTAAAGATCGTTTCAGCACAAAACATGAATCCCAATATTGACAAGCTTGTCTCATGAAAAAGGTGCCGGATTTCTTCAGTAAATGAGGAAGCATAGGACAGCAACTATGTAAGATAGATAACATGTGTCTTAAATTAACAAGTCATATATAAAAAACGTGTATGTCTTAAAAACTGTGAATATAAAGGTGCATTTTCTATCACCTATTAAAATGCATGTGCATATGTAAAAGGTATGCATTTTAACCAGGTCAAAGCGTAGTTAGTGCTCGAAACGAGCTAGGTGTTTGTTTTCATTTTCGTTTTGTTTTGTTATTAAAAATAGTGCATCCGCGCTTTAAACCACTCATTTTGTGTCTGGGTCTGTATTTTAAAGGCTAAACAAACCCGAGCCGCAAGGTTCGTTTACATATGTTTACATATGACCAGGTCCCTAACTAACACGCAGGAGGGCTACGCTGTTTACCTGGCATAAAAACAAATAACCAAAATAATCACACAGGTTAAATACAGCACATGTTCTGACTGCTCTGGAACAGAGCACACCTTCTGTTCCTTTTTGCTTCCTTCTACTCAGCAGCCTGGACTAGACTGGCTGCTGACTATTTATACCCTGCACCTGGTCCTAATTTATAATAATCCCCAGGTGCGGGTGATAATTAAACAAATTAAATAAACAAAAGTGCATTTGCACTTGTTTTTGGCAGAGAGGATATTAACCCCCTCCTTACCGTGTTACAAAATATAGTGTAACTTATGTAGCAGGACAGGGGGTCTGCAATCTTAAGAATGTTTGTTTTATGGCAGGGACGGGGTTAAAAAGCCTCCCTGCCAAGCTAATTGCTTAATTTAATTTTTTGTAATAATTGTTAGTTGTTAATTATCACGTGCACCTGGCCGTTATTGATAATTAGAGCCAGGTGCAGTGTTTAAAAGGAGTGCTGCCAGTCTGCGCTAGGCTGCTGCTGTGTGAAGAAGCCCAACTAAAGGTCTTAAAAGGAATTGTGAAAAAAAACCTATGTTTGGTTTCTGTGTGTAAAGTGTGTTGTATTGAATTACATGTCAGGTAAACAGCTTAGCTTTCCTGCAAGTTAGACAGGGAGAGAGCTAGGTTTTATTTTTCGTCTTTTAAAACTTTTTTTCATCTCATCGACGGTGGTAACCTCATCGACTGCAACTGGTAACCTGCACGAATCGAACGTTGTTGTTTATTTTTCTAACTAGAAAGTAACACCACCAAATAAATAAATAAATAAATACATTTAAATGGCAGAGGAAGAGGCACCCACTCCTGCAGTACTGTTTAAGGCAGTTCTACTTGCACATTTTACTAGTGATGGGAGTGAAAGTTTCTCTCAATGGGTCTGTCCTGTGAAACCATGACTGGCATAGGGAAAGAACAACTTGCTAAACTTTTACCATCTAGATTGGCAGGAGCTGCTTTCAGTTACTGGGACAGTCTTTCAGATGCTGGGAAGAATAACTATGAGGAGGTATGTAAGAGTATGCAGTCTGTTTTTGGACAGAAACAGGTTCTAAGAACTTTTCAGACATACTTAAATGGCAGACCTCGCAAACCCAATGAGCATCTTGAAGCTTACGCTGCTGAGTTAAGATGTCTAGTACAACAGGCTTTCCCTGAATATGGAGAAGTAGCTACAGCTGGGGAAACTTTCAGACCTTTTATTGCTGGACTTGACCTGTGTTACATGCTAAAATATACAAATTTGGATCTACCATGCTAGAAGCACAAATTGCATGTCAGTGTGAGAGAGCATGTACAACATTACAAGTTACTCCTCCAACTGGCTTCAGCTTAACCAATACAGCAGCAAGCCACAGCCCTGTAGTACCAGTAGTGACAGCACCCTCTACTGTTCACAGCCTATCCGAGGCTACAGCAGATAGGCTAGCTACTCAACTTGATAAACTTACATTTCAAGTAGAGCAATTATAGTCTGAGGTAACTTCACTGAGGCATTTCTACTCGGATCACAACAACATGCACACTCACAGTAAAGCAAACTATGCATACTCGCCTGACCGGAATAGCAGTTCTATCTCACACAGGAGAATACCATCTTTAGAAAGGGACAGGAATAATGACCCCAGCCATTACTACCATCAACACCTATCTACACGTAACAGATTCCATGAACACCCGAGGCCAAAGTCCAACATGCAGTGACCGTGAGTAAATCTTGCAAGTCCTATGTAAGAGGCATTATTGAAGATCAGGCAGGTATTCTTCTGGACACAGGAGCTGGTTTATCACTTATTAGTGACAACTTAAGACAGTGCATAACAGCTCTTAAACACTGCCCATTACAGAAAAGTTACCAGTTAGCTCAAATCCTTTCAGGAGAACCATTAGATATTCTTGGCCTGCTAACTGTAACATTAAGACTTGGTGCAAAAGCACTCAACACCAATGTTTATGTAGTATGCAACTGTAAGCAAGATGTATTGCTGGGATGAAACTTTCTAAAGGCCCATAGTGCTACTATTGACACTGCTCAAGGTGTATGCACAATTTGGGGTGAAACGCTTGCACTTTTGAATTCTTCAGCGTCATTGCCTTTCTGTTGCAATGTAACCACTATATTTCCTGTTTCAGTACTGCCACTAACAGACGTTATTGTTGCAGCATCTGTTAGTTCTTCGATTATAGGACAACATTGCATGGATTCCATGGCGTCCTGAAACCTCACCTACAGTTAGAGGCTGACCTTGCAGATGCCCATAGCCTCTTATTAGTGGAAAACAGTCTTATAGTAGTTCAAGTGCTCAACCCAACCCACCATGATGTGCAATTACCACAGGACACTCAGGTAGGCCAGTTCTATGTTGTCCGTAACTTGCCTTTGATGTCTACCAACCTATAGATGGTACATTGGCAAATGTAACTACAAGCAGAACTAAATCTACTGTCAGTTTACCCAATGTACACACTGACAAAGACAGCCTCACTACAGCTCAGCATTCGCTAATTAATCAACTCCCAGTCGACAACCACGACATATTCAACTCCAGTCCTACTGACTATGGCAGAACTGATCGAATTAAACATCAGATACGTACTAAAACTTAATGTCTTGTCAGACAGCATGAGTATCGCACCTTGCCACCATTACATGAAGAAATTAACGACCAGGTCCAAAAGTTATTGGATGCCGAACTGATTGAGCCTACTCACAGTCCATGGGCCTCTCCAGTGCTATTAGTCAAGAAAAAGGATGGGTCATACAGATTTTGTATTGACTACAGAAAACTGAATTCCATTAC
Organism: Polyodon spathula; assembly: GCF_017654505.1. Taxonomy (NCBI): domain Eukaryota; kingdom Metazoa; phylum Chordata; class Actinopteri; order Acipenseriformes; family Polyodontidae; genus Polyodon; species Polyodon spathula. Next base: position 14,743,015 of record NC_054554.1, read on the forward strand.
CATCAGGGATGCCCACCCCTTATCATGCTTTATCTGGTGCCACTCTGTTTAACACACTTAACATGTCTAGTGGATATTGGCAGATACAAATGGATAAAAATGACAAAGAAAAGACTGTCTTTACCACCAGCAATGAGTTATACCATTTTAAGGTTATACCCATGGGATTAACAAATGCACCGCCGACATTCCAGCCTTTAGTAAAGTTAGTGTTATGTGGCCTCCATTGGTCAAAAACATTAGTCTACCTGGATGACATTATTGTCTTTAGTAAGACATTTGAAAACCACCTCAAAAGTCTTCAAGAACTGTTCTTCAGGCTCTGTCAGGCTGGGTTGAAGCTCCATCCTAAGAAATGTCAGCTATTTCAAACATCTGTGATGTTTTAGGGACTTCATTTCACAGGCGGGCATTCATCCAGACCCTGCAATTTCAGCCAAAGTACTTTGATGGCCTCTTACTGCCACAGAAGTAAGAGCTTTACATAGGAACATAAGAAAGTTTACAAACGGGAGGAGGCTATTTGACACATCTTGCTAGTATGGTTGTTGGTAGCTTATTGATCCCAGAATCTCATCAAGCAGCTTCTTGAAGGATTCCATGGTGTCAGCTTCAACAACATTACTGGGGAGTTGGTTCCAGATCCTCACAATTCTATGTGTAAAAAGGTGCTTCCTATTTTCTGTTCTGAATGCCCCTTTGTCTAATCTCCATTTGTGACCCCTGGTCCTTGTTTCTTTTGTCAGGTCGAAAAAGTCCCTTGTATCGACATTGTCAATACCTTTTAGAATTTTGAATGCTTTAATCAGGTCGCAGAATAGTTTTCTTTGTTCAAGACTGAATAGATTCAATTATTTTAGCCTGTCTGCATATGACATGCCTTTTAATCCCAGAATAATTCTGGTCACTCTTTCTAGAGCAGCAATATCCTTTTTGTAGCAAGGTGACCAGAACTGAACACAAAATTCAAGATAAGGTCTTACTAGTGCATTGTACGGTTTTAACATTACTTCCCTTGATTTAAATTCAACACTTTTCACAATATGTCTGAGCATCTTGTTGGTCTTTTTTATAGCTTCCCCACATTGGCTAGATGAAGACATTTCTGAGTCAACATAAACTCCTAGGTCCTTTTCATGATATTGATGATATTCCATATGAGTATCTCACACTTTTCTCTATTAAATGTTATTTGCCATGTGTCTGCCCAGTTCTGAATCTTGCCTAGATCAGTTTGAATGACCTTTGCGGTGGCAACAGTGTTTGCCACTCCTCCCATTTTTGTGTCATCTGCAAATTTAGCAAGCTTGCTTACTATATCAGAATCTAAATCATCAATGTAGATTAGGAATATCAGAGGACCTAATATTGATCCCTGTGGCATTCCACTGGATACCTCACTCCATTTTGAGGTTTCTCCTCTAATTAAAACTTTCTGTTTTCTACATATTAACCACCCCCTAATCCATGTGCATGCATTTCCTTGAATTCCAACTGCGTTCACTTTGAGAATTAATCTTTTATGTGATACTTTGTCAAAAGCTTTTTTGGAAATCTAAATAAACCATGTCAAGAAACTGTTGCATGATCTTGGTTAGCGGTTTGTAAATAACTTCTTTCATTTTTTTGAGTACTATTGGGAGGATCTCATCTGGCCCAGGGGATTTGTTTATTTTAAGAGCTCCTAGTCTCTTTAATACTTCTGCCTCAGTTATGCTAAAGTTATTTAAAACTAGATAGGAATAGGTTGATATGTGGGACATGTTGTCTGTATCCTCCTTTGTAAAAACTTGTGAAAAGTAATCATTTAATATATTTGCTATTTTTTTTTCTTCATCTATCATTTTGCCATTTGTATCTATTAGACATTTAACTTCCTTTTTGAATGTTCTCTTGCTGTTGTAATATTGGAAAAATATTTTGGAATTAGTTTTAGCCCCCTTAGGAATGTTCATTTCTATCTCTCTCTTGGCCTTTCTAACTTCCTTTTTAACTTGCGTTTGCAGTTCTGAGCACTCTTTCTGTGTACTTTGCTTTTGGTCCTTTTAAACGCTCCGTAAAGTGCCTTTTTTTGCTGAATATTTTTAAAATTGATCTATTAAACCATTTTGGCAATTTTGTTTTAGATTTAGATTCGTCTACTTTGGTATGTAATTGTTTTGCACCTCTAGTACTACATTTTTTAAAAACTGCCATCCTTTTTCTGTGGATGTTTTCTCTATTTTAGTCCAATCTACTTCTGTTAGTCTCTGTTTCATACCTTCATAGTTTGCCTTTCTATTGGTCTCTGTTCGTACTACAGACGTTTTATTCACAGCTTTGCTCAAAAAGGTGCTCCACTTCACAAATTGACTCAGAAGCACACCCCATTTATATGGACTGAGCAATGTGAAGATATCTTCAACTTCTTTCAACAGGCACTGTCAGAACCATCAATACTTACCTACCCAGACTTCAAGAAACTGTTTATACTATACACAGATGCATCATACGATGGTGTTGGCTCAGTGCTAACTCAAGAACAACAAGTTGTTGAAAAAGTTGTCGCCTATGCGAGTCACATGTTAACAAACTCAGGACACAAGTGGTGCACCTTTGACAGAGAAAGGTGGACTATAGTGTGGTAAGTATTATCCTTTTGCAATTACCTATCTGGACTTCCTTTCACCATTACAACGCTTTCCAACGCAGATTCTCTCTCTCTCGTCCTCCAAGAGATGTCAAGAAAGCACCTACAAAGATGGACATGATGGCACATGCAATTACAACTCCGCTGACTCCAGAAGCAACTTCAACAGACACTGAGGAAGTGCGGCTTATTAAAACTTAGTTGACATGTCTCAGAAACTGGCTGTTGATCTGCTGGCCATCAAAAGGAAGATGTCATACTCTCCCAGGTTTGAGAATGGTTAACCCAAGAAAGAAGACCGCCTCTCTGAACCATTAAAAAACGTGCACAACTCAAAGTGTTATGGAGACAGTTTCCTAAGCTTTGCCTACAGCCTGAAGTATTGTACAGGTACTGTTGCAACAGACCTGTCCAAGGTTTCATCTACCAGATCCCTGTACCTGAACTGTTAATACCTCAGGTTCTGCAATATCTACATGGACACCAAACAGTTGCCCATTTAGGTAATAAAAAAACACTAGCTCAAGCACAGGACCATTTTTACTGGTCATTTATGGCAAGAGATATTGAACATTATTGCTAGAAATGTGTAGCATGCCAATCCAGACCCATGCCAGTACCAAACAATCAAGCTCCACTTAAAACTGTTCAAGCCTAACACCCTTTTCAAAAAGTTGCTGCTAATATCACTGAACTGCCAATAACTCAGACTGGTTACCGGTACATCTTAGTCATTCAAGACTACTTCACCAAGTATGTAAATCTGTACCCAATGACAGATCAACGTGCAGTCACTGTGGCAATGTCCATCTTTGAGACCATGGAGTTCCAGAATACCTTCATACTGATCAAGGATGACAGTTTGAAGCTGACTTGATTAGAGAACTGTGTTCCCTCCTGGGCATCAATAAGATGAGAACTTTGCTGTATCACCCTCAAGGTGATGGATTAATTGAGCGTTTTAATCACACCTTAAAAGACCAACTAGCTAAGTATTTGTATGACAACACTAGTGTGCATACCAGCACCGCCTAAACAACTTTCTTTCTGGTATACGGATGCAAAGCTCATTTACCTGTTTGCTATTCTCCTGTCCAGAGGTCCATCTACAGCTTTGCCTGGGACACCTGCAGAGTATATGACCTCTGCTTGCCATAAATTACTAACAGCGTACCAGACATTACAGGAACACCGTGAAAAAGCTCATCTGCGACAGAAAGCACAGTATGACAGGAAAATCAAATGCCTTATCAAAAGGGAGACCTTGTCTGGCCGAGTGACCCAGCCAACTCGAGAAGTAAATGGGCACCACTTTGGAAAGGTCATTTTGTTGTTGTACAGCCTTTACAACTGCAGGATCAAGAGGGTGTCCTGTACCGCATCAGAGACAGATGATTTCCTGATGGACAAAATCAAGTTGTGCACTATAATCGTCATAAGGCCTATGTGACTCCTACCTTTCCATCTCAGGATATAGCCAGCCTAGAGACGAATGCACCCCACTAGTATCCTGTGCATGTTCATCCACAGGGACCTACTTTCAGTGGCCAACCCTTGTCCACATACCCCGATTCTCCCTATTTTTGTTTTTCAGGCAAGAGAGGCCTAAATACAATTCCACCCAGAGCAGCCATTCACCAACAAGTTGCTGTGTCACCTGTACTACCTGTCACACCGCCTGTGGTGCCTGTTGCTGCTGATTCAGCTGACAACCCAGAAGATGATGTTTCACCTTCATCCACTACAGAGTCAGTTCACCTAGATGGTTCAATGGACACTGACTGTCTATGTCACTGACTCAGCCCGTTCCACCCAGACCATGAGTCACAGACCTGTTCATTTGACTGCTCATTTCAAGAACTTTGTTCTTAAGTAATGCAATGTTAAAGTTCTGTTAATATATGCAGATTTTTGTGTTACTTTTCTAATAATAGTATTACTTTGTGTGTTTCTACTATTGGTGAACCTGTATACTGAAGTTGCTTTTTAATAAAAACCTGACCAAGATTGTAAGCAAGATCAAGCACTTGGCCTGCTTCATTTGTCCATGATACGGATCCCTGAGAACCGAAGGTAACCCACAGCCTTACATAATGTTCAGCAAGATAACCATTTGGCAAATGATTCTGCAGTTCTTCAGATCTAGAGCAGTGTATACATCCTAATCCCCTGGATCAAAACTGAGCAAATCCAACAATTAGAGTATTGTTAACCTGTCTCCCAGGGGGATCTGCATTGTCAATAAACAAGCTTTTGACACCACCTCCCCTGGGATAGCCTACATGAAAGCTAATTAGAGCATTACAAGAACCACACTCCATATATTTTACAAAAGACATAGATTTGTGTTAACATTATAGGGAACTGCAGTGGAATTGGTTCCTGTTAAAAACAAAGATTTCTATTATATTGGGCCTACGCAAAAAATAATTCCTTATCCCCAAATATCTCATAATCATCCCTAATAATCCTTTATCAGTAACTTATAAATGGATTGTCAATTGACACAGTGTTGTTGCCATTATAAAGGATGTGCAGCCAACGTGAGTTCTGGGATCTAACGGGTTATTATTGTGCTTAAAAACATGCTTTTTGTTTGTACTATGCACGGATTATACAGCTACAGTCAAGTTTTGCATCACCTAGAATTTAAGACTGAGACATAATTAAATTATAAAAAAAATTATGCTCATTTAAACCCGGCTCTCGCCAAGATAAGCACCAACTAAGACATAGCTTTGCAGTAAACTAATATGATCCATCTGCATCTCCTTCCATTTGCGTTGTTTTCCATCTGATGATGTAGATATCCTTCTGTCAGGTGTTGATTGCTGAAGTGTAATGCTGGCTCCAGGGATTAGCTTATTTGCCTCCCCAGCGCATCAGCACACACACCGGCTGCAATGCAGGCTCTGGGGATCAATCCAGTGTGGTCTCCCCAGCGCATCAGCATGACAGCCGTCTGGACTGAGCTAAGTAGGATACATTTTTGGGGTCTTCAAGTGGACACCTTCCATCCTCGGTGTTTCGTTGACTAGCCCACGACACCTCAAGAGGGCTCAACAGTGATTCCAACGTACCAGCATCACCTCCCCTCCATCCCCCACTCAGCTCAGCCCAGCTTACTTACCTGTACATCAGCGTTGCTTTCTTTCTATTGTGTTTGAGAACCCCAACCAGAATCTTTCCGTCTCAACCACAGCCAGTTGTTGCTCCTTTCTGCTGCTTCAGATAAGTTCTTCACTGTGCGACGCAACTCTTGGCCACTGAACCCAACATCTCTGAGAAACTGGGTTGTAGAGTGTGCCACAAATCCTCGACAACCCACCTCCACTGGGTAAACTCAGACTCTCCATCCTCGCTGTTCCGCTTCAGCAACTAATTGAGCATACCGAAGTTTCTTCCTCTCATACGCCTCATCCACAGAATCTTCCCATGGCACTGTTCTCTACCAGATGAACAAGGCGTGCTGATCCAGACCACAAGACAATGTCTGTTCGAAGGTTAGAAAAATAAGATGTTGACCAACATCTGCTAGCATCTTCCAGTCTCTAGCAGCTTCCTTAGCTAAGACCCACCTTACATCCTGTCAAAATGTGCCTTAATATTGCAGGTAATGAACACAAAGGACAGGAGGGATACTCACCCACCCAGAGGTTCAGGTCTGTGGTGATGGGTGAACATCATATGCTGATCGGATGAGGAAACTGATCCTGTTCTGTTCCATTGTCCATAGGTCTTGCAAGCCGATCTTGCGTTGTTCCACACTCTCCATCTCATCCATTCTCCATGCTTGGCCTGGGAAATGGCCTTTATACACCTGATCCTCTCCTCCTGCTTTTGCACCTCATTGACTACCAGCTTCCTCCGTTGAGCCCGGGTTGCCTTGTGCCGTAGGAGGAGCTGAACTGAGACCAAAACCTCCTTTACCATGCTGAACTTGCTCCATAATATCTCCGATTCAAAGGGCAGCCTTGCATCTTCCACAGCTTTCTTTGCCATTCATTTTCTTCCAGTTTTCAACACAGGTCCTGCCTCCCTTATGCATTTGTCTTGTGAATCTACTAATGTCATTTCCAGTCGGACATTGGTGTACTTAAACTCTTCAGTTAGAGCAGAGATTGATAGCTGCAGTATTCCGTTACCATGAAGTCCCACTCTGCTGAGGCAGGGTGGAATTCCAAACCATTTCCTGTCGTATGAACTGATTAAAGCTTCCAGCTTCTCAACTGTTGTCAAGGAAACCTCTTACACAGTCAGTGGCCACAGCAGTCTTGGCAGTAGACCAAACTGAAAGCACCAGAGTTTCAGTTTGAACATAAGAACATAAGAAAGTTTACAAACGAGAGGAGGCCATTCGGCCCATCTTGCTCGTTTGGTTGTTAGTAGCTTATTGATCCCAAAATCTCATCAAGCAGCTTCTTGAAGGATCCCAGGGTGTCGGCTTCAACAACATTACTGGGGAGTTGATTCCAGACCCTCACAATTCTCTGTGTAAAAAAGTGTCTCCTATTTTCTGTTCTGAATGCCCCTTTTTCTAAACTCCATTTGTGACCCCTGGTCCTTGTTTCTTTTTTCAGGCTGAAAAAGTCCCTTGGGTCGACACTGTCAATACCTTTTAGAATTTTGAATGCTTGGATTAGGTCGCCACGTAGTCTTCTTTGTTCAAGACTGAACAGATTCAATTCTTTTAGCCTGTCTGCATATGACATGCCTTTTAAGCCCGGAATAATTCTGGTCGCTCTTCTTTGCACTCTTTCTAGAGCAGCAATATCTTTTTTATAGCGAGGTGACCAGAACTGAACACAATATTCAAGATGAGGTCTTACAAGTGCATTGTACAGTTTTAACATTACTTCCCTTGATTTAAATTCAACACTTTTCACAATGTATCCGAGTATCTTGTTAGCCTTTTTTATAGCTTCCCCACATTGCCTAGATGAAGACATTTCTGAGTCAACAAAAACTCCTAGGTCTTTTTCATAGATTCCTTCTCCAATTTCAATATCTCCCATATGATATTTATAATGTACATTTTTATTTCCTGCGTGCAGTACCTTACACTTTTCTCTATTAAATGTCATTTGCCATGTATCTGCCCAGTTCTGAATCTTGTCTAGATCATTTTGAATGACCTTTGCTGCTGCAACAGTGTTTGCCACTCCTCCTACTTTTGTGTCGTCTGCAAATTTAACAAGTTTGCTTACTATACCAGAATCTAAATCATTAATGTAGATTAGGAATAGCAGAGGACCTAATACTGATCCCTGTGGTACACCGCTGGTTACCACACTCCATTCTGAGGTTTTTCCTCTAATCAGTACTTTCTGTTTTCTACATGTTAACCACTCCCTAATCCATGTACATGTGTTTCCTTGAATCCCAACTGCGTTCAGTTTGAGAATTAATCTTTTGTGCGGGACTTTGTCAAAAGCTTTCTGGAAATCTAAATAAACCATGTCATATGCTTTGCAATTATCCATTATCGATGTTGCATCCTCAAAAAAATCAAGCAAGTTAGTTAGGCACGATCTCCCTTTCCTAAAACCATGTTGACTGTCTCCCAGTACCCTGTTACCATATAGGTAATTTTCCATTTTGGATCTTATTATAGTTTCCATAAGTTTGCATATAATAGAAGTCAGGCTTACTGGTCTGTAGTTACCTGGTTCAGTTTTGTTTCCCTTTTTGTGGATCGGTATTACGTTTGCAATTTTCCAGTCTGTCGGTACCACCCCTGTGTCAAGAGACTGCTGCATGATCTTGGTTAGCGGTTTGTAAATTACTTCTTTCATTTCTTTGAGTACTACTGGGAGGATCTCATCCGGCCCAGGGGATTTGTTTATTTTAAGAGCTCCTAGTCCCTTTAACACTTCTGCCTCAGTTATGCTAAAGTTATTTAAAACTGGATAGGAACTGGATGACATGTGGGGCATGTTGTCAGTATCTTCCTTTGTAAAAACTTGTGAAAAGTAATCATTTAACATATTTGCTATTTTTTTTTCTTCCTCTATGATTTTGCCATTTGTATCTCTTAAACATTTAATCTCCTCTTTGAATGTTCTCTTGCTGTTGTAATATTGGAAAAACATTTTGGAATTGGTTTTAGCTCCCTTAGCAATGTTCATTTCTATTTCTCTCTTGGCCTTTCTAACTTCCTTTTTGACTTGCATTTGCAGTTCTGTGTACTCTTTCTGTGTACTTTCTTTTTGGTCCTTTTTTAATGCTCTGTAAAGTGCCTTTTTTCGCTGAATATTTTTTTTAATTGATCTATTAAACCATTTTGGCAATTTAGTTTTACATTTAGATTTGTCTACTTTAGGGATATAATTGTTTTGCGCCTCTAGTACTACATTTTTGAAGAACAACCATCCTTCTTCTGTGGGTGTTTTCTCTATTTTACTCCAATCTACTTCTGTTAGTCTCTGTTTCATGCCTTCATAGTTTGCTTTTCTAAAATTGTAAACCTTAGCTTTAGTCTTTACTTTTGGGGATTTAAAAAACACTTCAAATGAGACCATGTTGTGGTCTGAGTTTGCCAGTGGTTCTCTGACCTCTGTTTTAGTTATTCTATCTTCGTTATTTGAAAAGACTAAATCAAGGCATGCCTCCCCTCTAGTGGGTGCCTTCACAAATTGTGTTAGGAAGCAGTCATTTGTCATTTCCACCATTTCTATTTCATCCTTCGCGCTACCCACCGGGTTTTCCCATTTTATTTGGGGGAAGTTGAAATCCCCCATTAGTATGGCTTCTCCTTTGCTACACACATTTCTAATGTCATTGTATAACAGATTATTGTGCTCACCGTCTGAATCTGGCGGTCTATAGCATGCTCCTATTATTATGCCTTTTGAATTTTTGTCCGTTATTCTGACCCATATTGATTCGGTTTTATTGTCCAGGTTTAACACCTGGGCTTCAAGACTGTTTCTTATGTATAGCGCTACCCCTCCTCCTCTTCTGTCCTGCCTGTCTTTCCTATACAGTGTATACCCACAAATATTATATTCGTCCCCATCACTCTCAGATAACCACGTTTCTGTAACACCTATCACATCATAGTTACCTGTTAGTGCAGTAGCTTCAAGTTCTAGAATTTTGTTTCTGATACTTCTAGCATTTAGATAAATACATTTAATGGTTGTCTTACCTGAGTTGTTGTTCTTGTTTTGATGCGGTCTCCCTTCTGTTTTTTTGTTGATTTCTCCCCCCTTCCTTTCTAGTTTAAATGCTTCCGGTCACAGAAGCATTTAGTTTGCCTGGTAAAGTGCTGCTGCTGTATATATATATATATATATATATATATATATATATATATATATATGTGTGTGTGTGAACATAATTTAGATCTTTTATGCAACATCAAGTAATCAAAGAAACTACAAAATGATATCTCAAAAGTCCACTGGAAGCCATAATAGTAGTACAGTATTTCAAAATATCACATTTTTTCTTTGTTCAGTTTTTCGTTAACTATATGGAAAACTACAAAAGCGGTATGTAATTAAATATGTTAACGTAACATTATTCAGCAAATTTCATATGAAAATTAGTTACAGTAATTCTATAGGGTGATGCAAATCTTTTCGACATCACTGTATATTGGAGATAGCTGTCACTTCTGCAGCTTGGGATGCTATTCTGTACACCTGATGGGGCACAGTGATCACTGACAAGTTGCTCTCAGTAGGAGAAGCATAGTTTTTGAATCATGACGCATAGTTTTCTTCTAATTATAGGAGGAAGTACTTTATGGGTCGTACCTTAAAGCTTTAAGTCAACTTGTGTTTTAGACACATACCGAGTTTTTCTTTAAGGGATCAAGTTGGAATAAAACCTTGCAATGCAATAGAATGGACTGGCAGAGCCAAGGCTGCCTACATCTGACCTAGAGATCCCCCAAATAGGTTAATTGGGTTTGAAGACATAACCTCAGACACTCCATTTAAAAACCTCAAGAATGCTACACTGCAGTCCATCGGGGTTTCCAGTTGAGAAACATGTGGTGGCATTGTGGTCCAGTGGTTAAAGAAAAGGGTTTGTAACCAGGGGTTCCCCGGTTCAAATGCTGGCTCACTCATTGACTAACTCTGTGACCCTAAGCAAGTCACTTAACTTCCTTGTGCTCCATCTTTCGGGTGAGACATTGTTGTATGTGACTCTGCCGCTGATGCATAGTTCACACACCCTAGTCTATAAGTCGTATTGGATAAAGGCATCTGCTAAATACACAAATAATAATAATAATAATAATAATAATAATAATAATAATAATAATAATAATGTGCTTCCACTGCCAGTAAAAGGATGTCACACTAGTTCAGGACCTGAGCACTTCTCCAGTGCAAATCTTCTGGTGCATGGCCTGTTGCTGAGAGTCTGTACAGACGAGTTAATCATTAATTAAGAAGGTGAGTTTCTAATTCAAGGTAACACACTTCTTTGCAACAATTCAAGAACAGCTTAATTAGAAAAAAAACAACAACAATAATAACATTCCAACACTAAATCAAGCAGGTTTGGGTTTACACCAAAGCCAATATTGACAGACAATGCTAATATACACACGTATTAACACTCCCAGAGTAAATGGCAAGTCCTTTCAATAAACCCGAGGTATTTCTGATAACACTGCTTCACTGCGTTTAGTGACAAAGAGAAAGAAGCAGAGGAGTGCAAGATAATAGCACATAAACAGTACGTTTTTATATTATTGCAGTTTTGGGGTTTAACAATTGGAATAGAACCACACACAAATTGACACAGTACCAGGAAAGCTGGTGGTGTTTTCAACCAGCCCCAAACCAGAACATGCCTATGAGATAGTTAGGGCTGGGCATACATTTTTTTGTAACTGATTTTTGTATTATTTTTTTTTTTTTTAAATCATGATCTGAAATGACCGAAATTGCCATTTTATTTTGGTCCAGACATCAGTGAAGTTGGGGGTAGGCTAAAGCTGCAGTCTGTATCTAGTTATGTGATCATTACCAGCTGTCCACACAAATAGTGACACAGAAAACCTGGTAGAGGGACACAGCTACTGGTATGTTCTGCTTAAAAAATAAAATCACCTGTACTTGTTGCTAAACTTAAACTTAAAATCTTACATCTCTTATCTAATGAAATCACTGTGGAGGGATTTTTTGTAAGTTTGTCTTAATTTATAGTTTACATAGGAGATTTTGGCTACATCTCACTAGAATGAAGAATCACAGCTTCAATTACTGTTATCAGCACCTGGCATGGAGTGCAGCGTTAACCCTGTATGAACGATTAAAGCATAGAGATCTGAGGTTCAAATACAAATGAAGCCTCTTCGGTCCCGCTGGCTTTCAAAATACTCGCAGTACCTCCAAATCGAGACAAAAACAAGAACCCACTCTATATCAGAAGTGGCATCTAAAACCAGTCAACACTTGACATATCAGTTGGGAGAACAACAAGTTTCATTATCCTTCACAGTTATACCCTCATGCTACACTTAATAATCTATGAGCATCCAAAGCATCATTGTAACCAGCACGGTTTGGGCACCAATACAGTATATACATTCACTCATTCGAAACTCCCACAAAACAATGCACGTGGGTATCAGTAGTAGGAATTGTGCAGTATTTTGGACATGACAGTTTAGGGAAGGAAAATAGGTCATCTTCCTTAGAAGACAAACAGATCTTGCTTGGTCAGTGGAGTGGACTACATGATAAAATAAGCAATATTTATTGAAGGAATTTGAGGGGTAATAAAATAGGTCCATGGTCTGTAACCCTGCCTAGACTTTCAGCCTCAGCTAATAAATACTTAAACTATCCAAATTCATATAAAATCTGTGAAGTGCACCACTACATAGCAGCACTGTTCCCATGCATGCCTTATTCAGCAGTGCACACTTCTGTACAACCTATGAATGACAATTACAGAGCAACATTTGCCCTTCCAATGCTGGCTTTTGTATGAAGATTTGGATGAAGCTTTAACTGCCTGCTGACCTGACAAGTTAGATTTGTATTGTTATTCTGTCCATAATTTTTGCGTGTGTTTTTGCAACAATCTATACCTAAGACACAAAATATTTTTTTATCTATTGTAAAGAACACACATAGCCTGGAAGAATAAACAATGAAGGGGAGCTTGGTTGACAAAGTTAAAAAATGTTGAGCAACTAAATACATCAGACCCTGAAATTAAGTGGAGACACTTTTACAAACAGAGTAGTGAGGGTATGAAATGGCTTGCCATGCCGTGTTGTTGATGTTGAATCATTGGAACTCTTTAAGACCCGATCTGACAATGTTTTGGTATCAATCTGCTACTAGTATAATTGTCCTCCTCATGTTAGTTAATTTTTCTTATTTTCTTACATTTTCCTCTCAATAAAAGCCATTAGTAAAAGTATAGCAAAGTGTAATAAAGCATAGTGAAAGCATGGATAAGCATAGGTACGCATTGTAAAGAATAGTGAGGTATGGCAATAGTTAGTATGGAAAAGCATATTAATAAACATGGTATACCAGGTACACTATGGTAAATGCATAGTATAACCATGGGAAAGGCATGCAAAAACACTGTGCAAAATGATGCCTTGTATAGGTGAATTTATGTCATGCTGTTAACGTTAACATTTCTGAATGTCTCAATGGCTAATAAACCAATGTTTATAAAAGGATGGCCATGTGACATTGCCTTTCCACATTAGAGGAACAAGCTGTTTCCGTCAACACAGCTCCATATTTGAACAGTTCTTTCAGGCAAACTGTGAATCAGGAAAACCAGGTCCCCAGTCCCCTGGTAGGGCAACTTTATGTCACATAATTCGTTGATTCCTGTTGGATATATGGCATACGGAAAAGCAAAACAGAAACAGCAGCTTTCCAAGGCCGAAATGCCTCATTTTACTATTTAACTTAATTTGAGAATTGGGAAACAGAATGTGCTGGCACCACAAGACTCTCACTAAAAGGGATTAATGATGTTGTTACATTTTAGTAAAGCTCTCCAGGCAACTTTTCTCTATAATTGCTTTGTATATATTTCCTGTGGGGGCTTGGTCTTGTTGCTATCAGCAGCATACCAGTGATGTCACAGACAAAGAGTGGCTTTTTTTTTTTCACGCAAAGCAAATGTGTTTTAATGCCTAATGTATTTATACTATGTACGCTTTGAGACTTGTAATCATCCTATGGGTGCCTAAAGTTTTGGCTGTCATTTTCCCAAATAATTAACACTGTGCACTATTTAAATGTTTGTTTAAATAGGTAAACAGGAAATGGCTACAATTGGGGAGTTTGTTTAATTTGGTGCTTAAATGTTATCTTTAAATATAGGACCCTGTGCTAGAGCAAAGTTAGATCTGACCAATTCCAAAACTTCCTTGAGATTCAGTAGTGTAGCTTCTTCTGAAACAACCCCACAAGTCTTAGTTTTTGTGATCTCAATGACACAGTTGAAATACAGATTTCTAGTGCCTGCAGACTTATGTCATATGTAAATTAACTACAAAGAATTGGCTTAAAAACACTACTCCATACAATCAACGGTAAATAAAAATCAGCTTGGAGGAACTCAAGTACTGTGTTCATGCACTGGTTTCTGGAGCTAGCTGAGTATATCAAAGGTGACAAAACGAAGGAAACAGATTAAAAGCCAACCCCTCTGCAGAATAAATTAACTTTATGAGCATTTGTGAAAAGGTGTGGGAAAACACAAGGCAGACACAAAGTGTGAATATGAAATGCCAGCAGAGGCGCTTCTGTGACAGTTCGAGGGCACTTCCAGCAATGGTATTGTGCCCCATCTTCATAAATCACACACACAGGTGTGTAAACCAAAAAGAATAAGCAAAAGGCAAATGAAAAAGTAAAAAAATACTTTACGGAAAAACTACAAAATAAAGTGTGCGTTTTTAAACCGCGGCTTGTTGCTCTCTTTAGTGGTGGAATCCCCGAAAAAACAGATACTGCTCAGTATCTTCTCTTATATACTGTGGGATGGCTCAGTCCCACTAAACCAACTATCTAAGATAGTGGAAAGTAAATAACCGGTGCGTGGCTTGCTTGCACCCCCGGGTCTGTCTCACGCTGGAGTTGCCACTTTGTCTCTCCGACTCGCTGCTTTAGAATTTCCAGTTTTCGATCAGGATTCCGCTGTGGAGTCATGCTCCACTATACTTCCTGTATGAGCCAGAGAGGATACAAAAACAGTGCCTTTTTATTTAGTCATTCTCCCCGTATAGTCCTACCAAAAGGCAAATGAAACAAACAAGCTGAAACTCGGAGCAGCTGATTCAAATTCAGCGCCGTTTTGAGACACGGGCGAGGGGAGGAGCCAACAGCACAGCAGAACAACGCAGTTAAACGATGGCAGTCTTCCCAGCGAGTGGAAGCGACAGCGAGTGGGAGAAGTACAGGCGTGGAAAAGTACAGAGCAGTTTCGAAGCAGAAAGGAGAAATTGCATCTTGAATTGCTTTAATCAGAAAACAGAGGACATTGGGGAAACACAGCAGCAGCTCAAAGTCAAACAGCCGCGTGTGTTTTTCTGATAACAAACAAGCTGAAACTCGGAGCAGCTGATTCAAATTCAGCGCCGTTTTGAGACACGGGCGAGGGGAGGAGCCAACAGCACAGCAGAACAACGCAGTTAAACGAGGCAGTCTTCCCAGCGACAGCGAGTGGGAGAAGTACAGGCGTAGAAAAGTACAGAGCAGTTTCGAAGCAGTTTGAAAGCAGGTTGACGGCTGCAGAAGAAACTAAACTTAAAAAAAAAAAACCTCAACATGGTCTTCAAGCCAGTAATCTGTGACACCTGCTTGATGTGGGAAATCCGAGAAAACCCAGCGGAGCTAAACCAAGTGTGCCTAAAGTGCCGCGCGATCCAGGATTTGCATAAACTAGTAAGTATGCTAGAAATGGAGCTGGAAGAAGTGAGACAGCAACAGGATCTTGAGGAACTGGCACACCCACAATTCATGGAAGTCTGCATCACCCCTAACAGACTGAAAGCCACCAGGGAGATAGAAGGTCAGAACAGCTGGGTTCAGGTAGGCAGAAGCAGGGAAAAAAAGAAACTTCGTCAAACACAACCACCAGAAATCAAAACAACCAACAGATTTGAGTCACTTCAGAATTTTGATGAGCAGAACCAACAACAAGAGAATGAAAGGAACAACATCCAGGACCCTATTGACAGTGGTGACCAGACAGCAAAAAGAAGGGAGGTCATGATTGTTGGGGACTCCATATTGAGAAACACAGCAAGTTCAATTCGCAGTTTGGACCCCCTTACTACAACAGTGTGCTGCCTTCCGGGAGCCTCGGTCAAGCACATCACTGAAAACGTGGACAGGCTCCTAGAATGAACAGGAGACGACCCGGTAGTAGTCGTCCACATCGGTACAAACAACATTGGAAGAGACAGACCAAAATCCCTGCAAAACAAATTCAGAGAGCTAGGAAGGAAATTAAAAGAGAAAACCAAAACTGTGGTATTTTCTGGTATACTACCGGCACCTTGCAAAGGACCATATGGACAGCTGGAAATAATTAATCAAAACCAATGGTTGAAGACGTGGTGCACACGGGAAGGCTTCACCTATCTTGATCATTGGACCACTTTCTACAACGAGGACTATCTGTATAGACGGGATGGACTGCATTTAAATAACAAGGGAACTAGTCTACTCGGAGAAAAGATCCTCGAGCAGGTTCGGAAGCATTTAAACTAGAAAGGAAGGGGGGAGAAATCAACAAAAAAACAGAAGGGAGACCGCATCAAAACAAGAACAACAACTCAGGTAAGACAACCATTAAATGTATTTATCTAAATGCTAGAAGTATCAGAAACAAAATTCTAGAACTTGAAGCTACTGCACTAACAGGTAACTATGATGTGATAGGTGTTACAGAAACGTGGTTATCTGAGAGTGATGGGGACGAATATAATATTTGTGGGTATACACTGTATAGGAAAGACAGGCAGGACAGAAGAGGAGGAGGGGTAGCGCTATACATAAGAAACAGTCTTGAAGCCCAGGTGTTAAACCTGGACAAAGAAAATAAAACCGAATCAATATGGGTCAGAATAACAGACAAAAATTCAAAAGGCATAATAATAGGAGCATGCTATAGACCGCCAGATTCAGACGGTGAGCACAATAATCTGTTATACAATGACATTAGAAATGTGTGTAGCAAAGGAGAAGCCATACTAATGGGGGATTTCAACTTCCCCCAAATAAAATGGGAAAACCCGGTGGGTAGCGCGAAGGATGAAATAGAAATGGTGGAAATGACAAATGACTGCTTCCTAACACAATTTGTGAAGGCACCCACTAGAGGGGAGGCATGCCTTGATTTAGTCTTTTCAAATAACGAAGATAGAATAACTAAAACAGAGGTCAGAGAACCACTGGCAAACTCAGACCACAACATGGTCTCATTTGAAGTGTTTTTTAAATCCCCAAAAGTAATGACTAAAGCTAAGGTTTACAATTTTAGAAAAGCAAACTATGAAGGTATGAAACAGAGACTAACAGAAGTAGATTGGAGTAAAATAGAGAAAACACCCACAGAAGAAGGATGGTTGTTCTTCAAAAATGTAGTACTAGAGGCGCAAAACAATTATATCCCTAAAGTAGACAAATCTAAATGTAAAACTAAATTGCCAAAATGGTTTAATAGATCAATTAAAAAAATATTCAGCGAAAAAAGGCACTTTACAGAGCATTAAAAAAGGACCAAAAAGAAAGTACGCAGAAAGAGTACACAGAACTGCAAACGCAAGTCAAAAAGGAAGTTAGAAAGGCCAAGAGAGAAATAGAAATAAACATTGCTAAGGGAGCTAAAACCAGTTCCAAAATGTTTTTCCAATATTACAACAGCAAGAGAACATTCAAAGAGGAGATTAAATGTTTAAGAGATACAAATGGCAAAATCGTAGAGGAAGAAAAAAAAATAGCAAATATGTTAAATGATTACTTTTCACAAGTTTTTACAAAGGAAGATACTGACAACATGCCCCACATGTCATCCAGTTCCTATCCAGTTTTAAATAACTTTAGCATAACTGAGGCAGAAGTGTTAAAGGGACTAGGAGCTCTTAAAATAAACAAATCCCCTGGGCCGGATGAGATCCTCCCAGTAGTACTCAAAGAAATGAAAGAAGTAATTTACAAACCGCTAACCAAGATCATGCAGCAGTCTCTTGACACAGGGGTGGTACCGACAGACTGGAAAATTGCAAACGTAATACCGATCCACAAAAAGGGAAACAAAACTGAACCAGGTAACTACAGACCAGTAAGCCTGACTTCTATTATATGCAAACTTATGGAAACTATAATAAGATCCAAAATGGAAAATTACCTATATGGTAACAGGGTCCTGGGAGACAGTCAACATGGTTTTAGGAAAGGGAGATCGTGCCTAACTAACTTGCTTGATTTTTTTTGAGGATGCAACATCGATAATGGATAATTGCAAAGCATATGACATGGTTTATTTAGATTTCCAGAAAGCTTTTGACAAAGTCCCGCACAAAAGATTAATTCTCAAACTGAACGCAGTTGGGATTCAAGGAAACACATGTACATGGATTAGGGAGTGGTTAACATGTAGAAAACAGAAAGTACTGATTAGAGGAAAAACCTCAGAATGGAGTGTGGTAACCAGCGGTGTACCACAGGGATCAGTATTAGGTCCTCTGCTATTCCTAATCTACATTAATGATTTAGATTCTGGTATAGTAAGCAAACTTGTTAAATTTGCAGACGACACAAAAGTAGGAGGAGTGGCAAACACTGTTGCAGCAGCAAAGGTCATTCAAAATGATCTAGACAAGATTCAGAACTGGGCAGACACATGGCAAATGACATTTAATAGAGAAAAGTGTAAGGTACTGCACGCAGGAAATAAAAATGTACATTATAAATATCATATGGGAGATATTGAAATTGGAGAAGGAATCTATGAAAAAGACCTAGGAGTTTTTGTTGACTCAGAAATGTCTTCATCTAGACAATGTGGGGAAGCTATAAAAAAGGCTAACAAGATGCTCGGATACATTGTGAAAAGTGTTGAATTTAAATCAAGGGAAGTAATGTTAAAACTGTACAATGCACTAGTAAGACCTCATCTTGAATATTGTGTTCAGTTCTGGTCACCTCGCTATAAAAAAGATATTGCTGCTCTAGAAAGAGTGCAAAGAAGAGCGACCAGAATTATTCCGGGCTTAAAAGCCATGTCATATGCAGACAGGCTAAAAGAATTGAATCTGTTCAGTCTTGAACAAAGAAGACTACGTGGCGACCTAATTCAAGCATTCAAAATTCTAAAAGGTATTGACAGTGTCGACCCAAGTGACTTTTTCAGCCTGAAAAAAGAAACAAGGACCAGGGGTCACAAATGGAGTTTAGAAAAAGGGGCATTCAGAACAGAAAATAGGAGACACTTTTTTACACAGAGAATTGTGAGGGTCTGGAATCAACTCCCCAGTAATGTTGTTGAAGCTGACACCCTGGGATCCTTCAAGAAGCTGCTTGATGAGATTTTGGGATCAATAAGCTACTAACAACCAAACGAGCAAGATGGGCTGAATGGCCTCCTCTCGTTTGTAAACTTTATTATGTTCTTATGTTCTTATGTACCCCCCTAGCCAATGACAGAGCATCAGCCGATTGATCCACAGCTGACTCCTGACAAAAGACATTGCCTGACTGCGTGGGAATACACGAGGACATCTGCCTAACGACCAGTCCAGATCCCTCCTCTCTCAGAGCATTTAACACTGAGAGGTAGATGTAAAGATGCAGGTAGATGCAGGTGCAAAACCCTTATAATGTGGGGTATGTAAAGAACGATGTTTATCTGTGTTCTACACCTGCTATCAAATTTGTACTTTGCCATCATTAATCCATTAATATTATATTGAAATTTATTCAAATGAAGAAAACAGCATGGGATTGAGTGAGATCTGGATATAGAGTGGGTGAAATCATTATAATATAAGGATTTTACCTTGCACTTAGACAATTGCTGACCCTACAAAAACTTTACACCTCTTCTTACAAGGTGCAAAGTAATTAAGAGCTGAATAAAAGCACATCGCTACAGAAACCTGTAATTGGCTTCAGGATGGCTGCTGTTGTTCACTTCCTGATGCGGTGACACTTGGCTCTTGTTGAGGAGAGGCAAAAACACTTTCGGAGGAGAAGGGCAAGACGAAGCAAAACCTGCATATTCAATCCCAGGGTCACTTTGTTTGGAATGCCAGAGGATGTGGTGTTAAAGCGCTATCATCTCACTCCGCAGGTCATCCTTGACCTAATAGCCGAATTGAGGGATGCGCTAGACCCCAGCATCAATCTAGGGAATACTATCCTTGCACATATGAAAGTGATGTGTTGTCTTTTTACTACTTGGCCTCTGGTTCCTTCCAGATCTCAGTTGGAATGTCTGGAGGGATAACCCAATTCACCTTTTCTAGAGTGCTAGACAAATTTCAGAATGACATGCTGAAACAGGCCAATACATATAGTTTCCGAAGGATACTAGTATAACTGATGTTGGCTAAGTCTTTTTCAAACAGCTCTGTTTCATGCCGAGTGATCTCAGTCATGAGGCCTCTGAGCTCCTTCTCAGAAAACCTTTCTTTTATTTTTCATACAGTCAATTACTTTGCTACCCTTCCTCTGACTTAGTATTTTTCTTTGTATTTTTGTGCTCCACAAATGTCATACAGTGCCTGATGCTCTCTGTACTCCTTTACTCCGTCACCTCTGAGACCAGTAGCTATTGTATAAGTAAAACCATCAAAGCAAAACACAGCTTTAAACATCTCCTCTTCATCTCTAAGGTTCTGTTTAATTCACACAACCCTGCATAATAGACAGAAGCAGTTGATGTCCCATTTCCCTCTGGCTTCCACCCATGTTTCAGAGCCAATTTAAACCAGACAGGGTAAACTCGTCCTGGCAATTGGAAGAAAGCAGCTCATTAAAATGTACCCAGGGCATTGGTAGAGTTAAAATGCAGACTGAATGCTTACAAGGTCATGGGCATCCGTGAGAAATATCATAACATAGAGCATACTTACAGTATAGAGCATCATTTTACCAGCATATACATTTCTGCACTGCTTTTTAAATTGAGAAATACAAATTTTAGAACAAATTTGAATGCCTGAAGTGACAATCAGTGCAGCCAGTGTACCCACAGTAACATGCCGCAGGTGTCAGTTTTACAGCTGGTTTCACAGACCTTGATTAGCACTAATTTCAGACCAAATTAAAATTTAAATGAGGTAATCCAGAATAAGAGCTAATCAGGATCTGTGAAACTAATACCTTGTTTCTATGGACAGCAACTCAAGTTCTCCCAGAACTCAAGTTGATGGACATCTCGTGTTGGTGAAAAAGGAGGCGTTCCATGCTTTTCCGAGTTACCCTTGTTATCATGTGAGTTGTGCAGGAAATACTTGCTTACATATACCTCTGGCAGACTGGTTTGCAGAACAGAGAAAGAAGCGCTAGACAAGGGAAATAATGTGTCAGATGTCAAAATGGATATGAGAATGGCAGTGATGAAGCCAGTTTGCTTGAAAACATTAAAAGTAGACTGGCCATTTCCATCGAAGGATTTAAAAAAATCTGGAATTCATCTGATGCAATCAGAAACCCAGAGGCACTGTAAACTACGTTTGCTACTGTAGTAGGACTATTCTTTTTTATGTTAAGCATTTTTCATCTTCTTTTTTTAAAGGGTTTAATTAAGTAGTCAAAATTGTTTATGCCAGACTTGTTTGAAAGTCTGTAACAAAATGGTTGATTGTTACTGTCAACATATTTTAGATATTACTAAAAAAGCTTATTGTGCAGGTATTGCAAAGTCCATAAACAATCAAAATGTACAAATTAATTAGTTCTGCACCATATAAAACAAAGATGATTATACCAGTGCTTGCTAGTCGAGCTAATGGGAAGGCTTTCTTTGTTATTCACCAAGTTGCTGCAGTGACAATGTAGATGTTAGTATAACAAGTTACTATAAATGAGATATTGTTTTAGCAGACAGATTTCATTAACCCTTATTCAGTGCATTTATTCAGTGCCTGTCAGGCACGTCAGGTCCAATTTTTTTTTCATAGTAAAACAGGTTTAAAAGGCATATCTACATATCAACAGAACACTCAGTACTGCATCTCCAGCCCTGCCCCACACCTTGTTTGCTATATTTATCACATATCTCTTCATAGTCGTGTATACTGATAAATCATCTTCTGATCGCTCGTTTTATCACCAAACTCCTCAATAATGCTATTCAAGTCATTGCTTTATTACCATAATCTCAAAAAGCTTGGCAAATGTCAGTGATATTCTTTGAGCACTGGATGCAGAAGCAGCTATCTTGTTGGTTTATGTCCGTGTTATGTCTGTGGTGCAGGTACTATGCATATTGCTCAGATTGGACTCCTTTATTCGGCTTCACTCGGCAATTGAAAGCTTTTCTCAGCTTTTTCAGGAGAAAAAACGATTAGGGACCTGTGCTTGATGTCTTTTTGATGATGTCGGACAAGGTCTGACATTGGACCAGAAAGGGCAAAGTAAACATTTATCGGTACCGGTACTTGAATCTTTTTGGAATTCAAAGTATAAATGCAAAACTGTAGGACCGTGCTAAGTGAAAAATGGAAATTCAAAAACTGTCAAAATCTCCCAAGGTAGCAAATCCGCTGAATTTAATACCAGCCAAAATGTCCCATTATATGGTATGTTCCCACCCCCTGCAACATTTTTGATTGACATTTAGTGATGCAATTTCCTCCCAGCCTGAATTCAGACTTTAAAATTCAGAAATTGAACCAGAGAATTCGAGTTCCAGTCCGAATTGGGAGCCAACTTGAGTAATTTAAAAACATGGAAACAGAGGTGTGGGGGGACAACCTGAGCACGTTACCTGAGTTCTGTGGTTCATGGAAATGTGGTATAACTGTTAGTGTTTACATAGTAGAAAGAGTACAGTTTATTCAATGTGTGTGTGTCTATATATATATATATATATATATATATATATATATATATATATATATATATATATATATATATATATATATATATATATATATATATGTTAAAGCAAGATCTTCAAAGCAAGGGAGTTTTTTGTTAGCTTATACACAGGAGTTTAGCTTCCAAACAGCCAGCATCAATTTGAAAAGCCTTCAACTCTAATCATATTGAGACTCACTTTATGATGCCAGCATTGAAATACACTTTGAATGCTCTTTTATTTAAACATCAGTTGATTTGCATTTGGTAGGCTGCTTAATGTATATACCCCTTGCTCATGATTACTGCAGATGTACTGGTTTGAACCATATATTTTTATTTATTTGATCAAATCCTATAAATTCTGAATTGTTTTTGCCTTTGATCAAAGGTTACTGAAGGCATAGTGGATCTTAATTCCCTTTGTTTTCTAATCTACAAAATGGCCATCTGAGCTGTAATTGAAATCTGTAGGTTCCCTTTCAATTCGAAGATGACCACCAACCAATACTTTTGGGATATGCCTGCCTTACGTAGGTATTCTCTGAGCATATTATATCAAAGCTGCCAATAGGCCCCTCCGTGGAGTAATGTCCTCGGTTCTGCCTGTTAGGGAATAAGTAGTCGTTCTGCGGAGCTCACTTCCTCTTTTGCCTCTCACCTATGGTAAGGTACGCCTTTGTGTCACTAACCAGAGTGTGTTTTTTGAAAAGAGCTCTTGCATTCATGCTGAGGGCTGGCTTGCTACTCTCGTGGAATCAGTGGCTCCATTTTGAGTGTATTTTTCCTTCTTCTTACAGTCTTTTCTTGGCTGTCAGCCATGTGTTCCTCCATCTGGGCTGTGCTTTAACCTGCCCCGCTGTTGTGTACACCTTGTCAGTTGCCTTGTCCCACCCACCTCAGTGCTTTAGGCATTAAAAAAAGGGAAAAAAGTGCGTTCTCCATTTGCTCTGTTCTTTTTCAAACTAAATGAGTTCTCGCCTCCCGCAGCTTCGGCCTGTGTGTCTCTCCTGGTACACGCAGTTGGGTAGGCCCCAATGCAATAGTTGCCCCGGTTCTTTGGTACCTCGGTGCATGCTCAGCCCTTGATATTTTGGTGCCTTGGTGCGCATGGTGCTCAGTACACATGGTGCTCAGTGCACGCAGCGCGCACGGTACTTCGGTGCTTCAGTGCACAAATCGTCTCGGTGCTCAGTGAGCATACCGCTTTAGTGCATCGGTACACATAGCACACTTTGTGCACACAGTGCTCAGTGCAATTGGTGCACATAGTACTTCGGTCCCTGGGACATGTGGTGCACATGGTGCTCAGTGCGCACGGTGCTGAGGTGCCTCGGTGCACACCATACGTAGTGCACTCTGTACACACAATACTCGATGTATTCTGTGAATGCGATAATCAGTATACAAGGCATTCAGCATGCTCAGTGCTTGATACACGGTGTACCCTTGGTGCTTTGGTACCTCGGTACATGCAGTGCTTAGGCACCCCTGTGCTTACACTAAGTGTAAGACTGTGTGCAGTGCCAGGGTCACACCCAAGCTGGAATGTCTTGGTTCCATGCATTTACATCCTGCAGGGTGAACATGCCCCAGGAGGATGGGCAGCCTTTGTGTGTCTGGTACTTGGGTGTCCGGCACACCACTTGAGCCTTAGGGGATGAGACGTTCTGCGACATCTATGCAGCTTTCCAGCCCCAAGACTTAACAGAGCCATGGGGATCGAATGCTCGTCCCCTACGACCAAGGAGCACCGGTTGCCCCCCTCCTCCAACTGTCCCAGAGCCCCTTGCAGGGTATCCCCTGCGAGCAGGCTCAGCCGTCACCCTATTGCAGCCGCTCCCCGTCTCCGCAGATGGTGAAGTGGGTCAAAAGATTGCGACAGGCAAGTGATATCATGGACCTGAAGGCATAGATGGCACAGGTCCTGGAGTTGTTCGCGTGGCAGCAGACAGCAAGTGGTTGCCCCAGTACTAGCCCCTGTCCTCTAAGGGAGTTCAGGATGAGCTGGAATTGTCCGCACAGATGGCAGAGGAGGAGGACTGTGACCAGAACAGCTTGCAGTGGTGACGTCAGACCTGTAAGAACACAGTCTCCAAAACAAGGACTGGCAGGTGAAAACTGAGCCGTGGCGCTCAGTTTATTTATTAAATAATAATACAAACAAAAATATTTAAACGAAGCACACCACACTGAAAATAAAGGGACAGACAGACAAAACAGACGTGGTTGAACAGAAAACAAGTACCGTGCTGGAACTTCCAGCACGAAATAGCAATTGTTATTTAGATGTCTCCTAACTCTCTCACCTGTTCTCCACTCATGAACACACAACCCCAAGTGAGTAAAAACATGCTGCTTTTATGCAGCTGTACTGAGACTCGATTGCTAATCAATCATTAAATTGGAGTCTCGGTACAACTGCACGTGAATTAATAAAAGTGCAATTCCCCATGCTCACATATTATTACATTTTACCTGCATGTGAAGTGCTGTGCAACCCTCATGCCTAAATACAAATATACATTTTAAACACTTGTGCTTGTAATCCATATTTATATCCCGTTTATTTTATACATAAACACCAACACTAACACACTACATACAACATAAAACATTAATAATCATAAAGGAACGGGACACTCCGCCACAAGGACACACTTTCTATAGTGGTCTCCTGGAACAAGGACTTCTTCCCCACTGAAATGGAGGAAGGCGAGGAACCTGTGCTCTCTACTGAGGCAGAACCTACCTCTGAGGTTGCCTCGGAAGCTAGCGTGCCTCCATTTTCGAGCTCCATGTCAGCCCTGATGGGACGTGTTGCAAACTTTTTGCAGGTTCCTTGGGCGACAACAGCTGAACCACGCTGGTCAGTGTTTAGGATGCAGGCTGTGGCTCTGTAGACCCATCCGTTTACGCATCATCAGCTGCAGTACTGGCGCAACTGCACCTCAGACTCCTGGGTGCTCACCACCGTGCACACCGGTTATGCACCGCAGGTCTGCATGGGACATCCTCCTTTTCGAGGGATCACGATTACATCAGTGAGCGACTTTGGCAAGAAATAGCAAAACTGCTTCTAAAACAGGCCACCCATCTCATAGAACACCTCTCAAAGAGCTTTCTGGTGCCAAAAAGGATGGCAGGCTTTCATTCCATGCTAGACCTGAGACACCTCAATGGGTTCTTGAAGGAAAGAATGTTCCAGATGGTCATGCATCGTCACATCTTCCAATCTGTCTGGCTGGGCAGTTGGTTTACAACAGTGGACTCGTATTTTCATGGTCTTATCTGTTCAGCGCACAGGAAATATCTCTGCTTCGTCTTTCAGGGGCGAGTATTCGAGTTTTCCGTGCTGCCTTTTGGCCTCTCCTTAGCCTTCACACCTTTTTGAAGTGCATGGATGCAATCTTAGCTCCCTTGCGGCTGCAAGGGATCAGGGTGTTGAACTGCCTGAATGACTGGTTGATCTGTTCACAAACGCAAGAAGGAGCATAGGCACTATTTTGAGGCCCTTTTGACTGACTTTTGTACTGTGGCTAGCTGGGCTGCTCTGCATACATTCACCAGGTTCTACCACATCAATGTGGTAGATCCCTCTACACTTTCAGTAGGCACAAGGGTCCTTGAGGGTGCATACGTGCACCACCAACATAAGAACATAAGAACATAAGAAAGTTTACAAACGAGAGGAGGCCATTCGGCCCATCTTGTTCGTTTGGTAGTAGCTTATTGATCCCAGATCAATAAGGTTCCCAGCTTGTGAAGGATCCCAGGGTGTCAGCTTCAATAACATTACTGGGGAGTTGATTCCAGACCCCCATGATTCTCTGTGTAAAAAAGTGCCTCCTATTTTCTGTTCTGAATGCCCCTTTGTCTAATCTCCATTTGTGACCCCTGGTCCTTGTTTCTTTTTTCAGGTCGAAAAAGTCCCTTGGGTCGACATTGTCAATACCTTTTAGAATTTTGAATGCTTGAATTAGGTCGCCGCATAGTCTTCTTTGTTCAAGACTGAACAGATTCAATTATTTTAGCCTGTCTGCATATGACATGCCTTTTAAACCCGGAATAATTCTGGTCGCTCTTCTTTGCACTCTTTCTAGAGCAGCAATATCTTTTTTATAGCGAGGTGACAAGAACTGAACACAATATTCAAGATGAGGTCTTACTAGTGCATTGTACATTTTTAACATTACTGCCCTTGATTTAAATTCAACACTTTTCACAATGTATCCGAGCATCTTGTTGACCTTTTTGATAGCTTTCCCACATTGTCTAGATGAAGACATCTCCTAGGTCTTTTTCATAGATTCCTTCTCCAATTTCAGTATCTCCCATATGATATTTATAATGTACATTTTTATTTCCTGCGTGCAGTACCTTACACTTTTCTCTATTAAACGGTATTTGCCATGTGTCTGCCCAGCTCTGAATCTTGTCTAGATCATTTTGAATGACCTTTGCTGCTGCAGCAGTGTTTGCCACTCCTCCTATTTTTGTGTCATCTGTAAATTTAACAAGTTTGCTTACTATACCAGAATCTAAATCATTAATGTAGATTAGGAATAGCAGAGGACCTATTACTGATCCCTGTGGTACTCCACTGGTTACCACACTCCATTCTGAGGTTTCTCCTCAACACTAGAATGCTGTCCGCTCACGTTGCCTCGTGACGGCACTGGTGAGGTGGTCATGTTTGAATTGAAAGGGACCATTATGTTACCTAACGTAACCTTTGGTTCCCTGAAAGAGAAGACAACCACCAAACCTTGTGAGATTGCATCACTTGCATTCGGTGCAAAAGCGGAAGTGAGCTTCGCGGAACGAGTGTTCCTCGGCAGACGGGACTGAGGACGTCACTCCACGGAGGGGTTTATCAGCAGCTTTGACATAAACTGCTCAGCCCCCCCCCCACCCCCCCAAAACTGCTAAGGCCTAATTCTGTAGATCATATCAATAACAGAAGAGAATTTATATTTAATACAATGGCAATAGTCTAATGGAAAAGGCCTAGGTGTAAGTAATCTAAGTAATGGATTTCCTATGGAAAGAGATTTCAAATTAAAATTCTCAAAAAGACAGCCAGATAAACATCTTTTTCGTACCGTAACATAGGTAGACACACAAGGGGCCCGTCACTCCTGTATCTTGCCATTAATGCTGCAGTATAGGGGTCAAGGATATATCACAAGACTGTAGCCTGCTCTCGTAGAATAGGAAAGATAACAGCAGACAAGTCAGCTACTGTGACAGGGTCTTCCTTGGGTCACACATGTGGGTAGCCGCTGTTCAAGCATACAGAGAGACGTGGTGTTGATGAAAACGCCGGCACAGGCGTGCAGGATTTATTAACAAAAACAGAAAATGAAAGTAAAATAAAGGCGGTCATGTGACGTTACGATGGTAACGCACAGAGGACAAATACAGCAAACTGTACAAAAAGTGCAAAATAAAACACAATACCCCAAACTATAACTCAAAAGGTGCCGTGAAAACGGCAGGCCTTGCAGCAGCCCCGATCACAGCAATCGCCATGGTTTTATACTGACGCTCCGCCAACACGTCCATCCGCCTGCTGGAACAGCTGATTGCTTTCAGCTGCTGCTCCACGCAGACGGGTAATTGTCCCCAGCAGAGCGCCATAGCAGCTAAACAATTAATTAAATCAATATTAAACAATTAACACAAAAACACAATAAACTACATATTTCCATGTGCAAGGCTTACGCTTTGCCACAGCTACATATACTGTTATGTATATCTATGCTCATTTCTATCTATTTTTCAGTATGGGACACAAACTATTTAGTTATCCTTTTTGGAAAGCTACACAGTGCTGTAAAGCCCTTTTTGAATTAGGTGAAGCCCTCTATTTAGACTCAGGTCAGTATTCAGGGATTGCACTGCATAAACACACATGCTATTGAAGTGTCTATCACACACAGGGAAATTCTATGCGTTTATTATAAACATTTATAGTTTATTAATACCTAAACCACATGGAGAAAAGGGTTCTAGGGTGGGTGTCAGGTGTGTGTGCAAAAGAAGAGCTCTGCAAACCAGTCTGTTCACTTCTGTTGGATTGACCCAAAGAGGTTTGTTTTCCTGACGAGTGCATACTTAGCTGCCAGCCCTGGTCTGAAGCCTGCTACTAATTTCTCTAATGGACCTAACTGTAGATTAAAACTCCTTTAGTTTGAAAGTCAGGTCACAAAGGTACACAGATTGTGACTATTCATTGCTGCCCTGGACAGTCTAAAATGGGCTGCAGTTGAATGGTAGTGTGTAATAAGCTACATACAGGCTGCTACCTTCTCTCAGAACACCCCAGCTCAGCCATTCAGAAATCAAACATCCCTCCCATTGCCTGATAAATAGCAATACGTCAAATAGAAGAAATTAATACATCGGAAACTTTTCAACCTGCTTGTTGGCATTAATGCAGCAATTGATTTTTTTCATGCCAAGTGAACAGCAGGCCCTACTGAGCTATTTACCACATTATTCTGACAGATGGAGAGAAAAACACAACCTCCGTTCACTCATTTTGGACTGAGCAGAAAATCTAAAGTTTACCTGGCATGTCAGTGTGACAGGAGTGAAAGGAGTCCCTCTTGTAATTTGCCCTCCCGACTACTGGCAGTGCTGTGCAGGAAGGACCGAGACTGAGGAGAAAGGCTGAGTCAGGGTTGGGGCAGAAGTCGCAGTGGTAACGACCATCTTAACTTGGGGCAGGACCTCATGGTTGAGCCCCATTATTGCAATCAGTTGTACTGCGCTCAATGATTGGCTGAGGTGGGGCAGTGCACTGATTGCAGGGGTGGAGCTCAGCACTATTTAGGCTGTGGGGTTCTGCCATTCGGTCTCCCTCTCCTGAACTGAGACAGTCATGCTGCATAAGCTCTGTGAGTTTTTTGGGGTTTTTTGTTGTGTTTTTATACCTAGACTGAGGATTCCCAGACCAGCTGCCTCTGAGCCTGGACTTCACCTGTGATCCTTGGCATCTCCAACAACTACCATTCCTGCTTGGGAGAGGGAGCCCAAGCCACCTGCTGTTCTTGCTGGATTGTTTGTTTTTCATTTTAAGCCTCTGCTTACCACAGCTGGTAACAGAGGCAGTTTTTTTGTTCATTGCAAATTGTGTGGAAACCCACTGCTCGGGACTTTGTTTTTTTGTGTGTGCTATAAATAAAAATCCAACCCCAACTACGTGTTTCCTGTCACATCACTTTCTCCCATAACCCACCACAGTAAGTTTACCTAAAATAAGCTAAATAAATAAATACATGGGCTATTTCATATCCCTTTAACCATGTAAGGATCACTTGAAAAGTAGTTAGTTATGCAGCTGAAAACAGGTGCCAAGGGTGGGTATTGTAAATTGACAAATCCAGACAAATTTCCATCAGTCCCTATTTAAAAATGTGAGAACATTTTCAGGGCTTGCCAATTAGCTCACTATACTACAGTACAAGAAAGCAATTATCATTTTCCTAGCTGCATGCAAGACCATAAACTGAAAAAAATGGTAAAATGGTAATAACTCTGCAGTCGCGCTCTTCTTCGGATGAGACTTAACACTGAGGTCCTTCTGTAAGTGACTTTGCAGCAGCAGTTGTGATGCATAGTTCATCCCCAATATCTGTAAGTCACTCTGGATAAAACCGTTTGCTAGGGGGCTCCCGGGTGTCGCACCCTGCAAAGGCACTTAGCGTGGAATACAGGATGCGCCCTATAGCCTGGAGGTTGCCGGTTTGAGTCCAGGCTATTCCACTGCTGACCGTGGACGAGAGCTCCCAGGAGGCAGCGTACAACATGCCAAACGGCACCCAGGTGAGGATGGCTTAGGTCAGCCAGGGTGTCATCCTCTGCATGGTCC
Source organism: Polyodon spathula (assembly GCF_017654505.1). Lineage (NCBI taxonomy): Eukaryota > Metazoa > Chordata > Actinopteri > Acipenseriformes > Polyodontidae > Polyodon > Polyodon spathula. Next base: position 14,773,565 of record NC_054554.1, read on the forward strand.
ACCGATGCTGTAGCTCTGAGGTGGCTGCATGGTGGGCCTGCAGAGTGAAAAGAAGCGGACGACTGACAGCACACATGTCGGAGTACACATGTTTCCATTTTTATCTCGCCCGAGTCAGTGTGGGGGTGGCACCAGTGAGGCAGGTTGAAATAAAACCAAAAAAACTGGGCTGTCCAAATTGGGAGAAAATGAGAACAAATAATTGCCGATTTCTGATATATTTATTTTCCACAATCCAAAGGCCGGTCAAAACACAGGCAGAGTTTGATACATGTTACAGGTTCTCAGCAAAGTTCAGGTTCTGGCAACAAGTTGGATAGTCAAACAATTCAAAGTCAATCACAGGCAAACAGGTATTAACAGGCACTTGTGTTTCTTTCCACTCCCTCTCCCCCAGCACAAAGCTGCTTACTCTGTCACCAACCTGTTGTGGGCTGTACCTTTTTTACGATGATTCATCCTTACTTCCGGTATGTGAGGTCATAATTTCCCAACAAACTTGCCCTCACATACCTCCCATTAATGACTCTACCCCTAGCTTTATCACTATATATATGCTCAATTATAAGGGCATCAAAATGGGTAGTGGGAGGAGAGCGCTTGGCTTCTGGAATGTGACTACCCCCAATTCGAGCATACATGGATGACATGACCACAATGACTACAACAGTAGCCTGCACTAATCGGTTATTGGGCAAATTAACAAATAACATTGAATGGGCATGAATGCAATTCAAGCCCACTAAATCAAGGAGCATCTCTATAATTTAAGGTAAAGTAGTAGATAAAAGCTTCTATATTAATGGTAAGGCAATACCAACGGTGTCCAAGAAACCAATGAAAAGTCTAGGGAGATGGTTTGATGGGGATCTAAAGGACACAGTTTGTGTGGGAGAAGTTAGACCAAGCAGTGGAAGGGTTGAAGAGCATAGGCAGCAGTGCTTTACCAGGCAAATTGAAACTCTGGTGCTTTCAGTTAGGTCTATTGCCAAGACTGCTGTGGCCACTGACTGTGTACGAGGTTTCCTTGACAACAGTTTTAATCAGTTCATACGTCAGGAAATGGTTGGGAGTTCCATGCTGCCTCAGCAGAGTGAGACTTTAAAGGAATACTGCAGCTACCAATCTCTGCTCTAACCGGGGAGCTTAAGTGCGCCAAAGTCCGACTGGAAATGACATTAGTAGATTCACGTGACAAATGCGTAAGGGAGGCAGCACCTGTGTTGAAAACTGGAAGAAAATGGATGGCAAAGAAATCTGTGGAAGATGCTAAGGCTGCCCTTCGAATATGAGATATTTTGGGGCAAGTTCAGCATGGAAAAGGAGGCTTTGATCTCAGTTTAGTTCCTCCTACATGGCACAAGGCAACCCCAGCTCAATGGAGGAAGCTGGTAATCAATGAGTTGCAAAAGCAGGAGGAGATGATCAGGTGTGTAAAGGCCGTTTCCCTTTAGGGAGAATGGATGAGATGGGAGAGTGTGGAACAATGCAAGACCTATGGACAGTGGAACAGAGCAGGATCAGTTTCCTCATCAGATCAGCATATGATGTTCTCCCATCACCACAGAACCTAAACCTCTGGGTGGGTGAGGATCCCTCATGTCCTTTGTGTTCATTACCTGCAACATTAAGGCACATATTGACAGGATGTAAAGCGGGTCTTAGCCAAGGAAGGTTTACTTGGTGCCATGACCAGGTGCAGCGATATTTGGCCTTAGTTCCATCAAAGCATTACTCAGGACAACTGGAAGCTGCTAGAGACTGGAAGATGCTGGCAGATGTTGGACAACGGCTTATTTTTCCACCAGAGATTGCCACCACTAACCTTTGACCAGACATTGTCTTGTGGTCTGGATCAGCATGCCTTGTTCATCTGGTAGAGTTAACAGTGCCATGAGAAGATGCTGTGGATGAGGCGTATGAGAGGAAAAAACTTTGATATGCTCAACTAGTTGCTGAAGCGGAACAGTGAGGATGGAGAGTCCGAGTTTACCCAGTGGAGGTGGGTTGTCGAGGATTTGTGGCACACTCTACAACCTGGTTTCTCAGAGATGTTGGGTTCAGTGGCCAAGAGTTGCATCGCACAGTGAAGAACTTATCTGAAGCAGCAAAAAGGAGCAGCAACTGGCTGTGGTTGAGACGGAAAGATTCTGGTTGGGGATCTCAATCAGAATAGAAAGAAAGCAACGCTGATGTACAGGTAAGTAAGCTGGGCTGAGCTGAGTGGGGGACGGAGGGGAGGTGACGCTGGTACGTTGGAATCACTGTTGAGCCCTCTTGAGGTGTCGTGGGCTAGTCAACGAAACACAGAGGATGGAAGGTGCTCACTTGAAGACCCCAGAGATGTACCCTACTTGGCTCAATCCAGATGGTTGTCATGCTGATGCGCTGGGGAGACCGTATTGGGTTGATCCCCGGAGCCAGCATTGCAGCCGGTGTTTGTTCTGATGCGCTGGGGAGGCAAAATTAGCTGATCCCTGGAGCCAGCATTACACTTCAGCAATCAACACCAGACTGAAAGATATCTACATCATCAGATGGAAAACAACGCAAATGGATGGAGATGCAGATGGATCACACTAGTTTACTGCAAAGCTACATCTTAGCTGGTGCTTATCTTGGGGAGAGCCGAGTTCAAATCAGCATGAAGTTCAACATCTACTCTCATGTAATATAAATCTTTATATATATATATATATATATTATATATATATATATATATATATATATATATATATATATACTATAATATAGGGATGATTAAACCTAGAAAAATAATTTTAGGTACAATCCAAGTTATACAATTTTAATACCCATTTATGGGTACAGAAATCATGTCTCTTGCTACTAAACCCCCGCGTCGTAAATTTTATTTTAAAAAAAAAAAAGTAAAAATAAAAATAAATAAATACTGTACATCAGGCTTCAAAAGGAAAAGCTCATAATCCATTATATGAATTATGATTTGACATTTCCTGCTTTGTAATGTGCATGTCTCTCTTCCCACGCATGTGTTAGTCTCACAATGAAAGGGGTGTCTGGGTCTCTATGGGGAGCCTCTCCTCTGAAGTGCGCAGCTCCACAGATGTTGTAACATCCCTGCCTCTAGCACTACAGCAGGAGCCCAGGGACCCTGGAAGAAGATCAAAGACCCAACACAGGGAGTCAGCAGAGCAAATGCACTTTTTCAATCAGTTATTCATATTGTTTGACAGTTTCTTGTATAAATAATTCACTGGCGAGGGAGAGCGTGACTACAGTTTGTGTATGTTGAATAGCTCTATTTGTTAGAGTTGTTCAACATCCTTCTCTTCTGGTAAGCTATGCATTTGATTAATTCTTATTGATTTAATACAATATGTATTAGCAAATATGTTTTTAAAAGATTGTGCTTATATTTAAGAAGCTTGCCTGTAAGTCCTAGGTATCAATATACATAGTCTGGCCACTTTATTAGGACACACACCTAATATCGGGCCACCATTTGCCCTGATCACAGCTTTGACACAATAGACTTCACAGGGTGCTGGAAGATGTCTCGTGGGATTTAAATCCATCCAGTTTTTAAGAGGCTTATGATCAGGAATTCATTGTTCAACCATTTGGATTATGGTTGCCATGGAAGTGCCTGAAGTCTCTGTCATGCTCCTCAAAACATTTATGCACAACTCATGCACATTGGGCAGGTACACTGCTGCATGGAAAGTAGCCATTACCTCAGAGTATAAGTGCAGAAATGTTTGTTCAAATTGATCCTCAACGATGCTTAAATAAACTACGGCATTATAAGAGTAAAGAACGCCAAACCCAATCAGATTGACAAGTCCTATTAAAGTTGCAAGGCAGTGTATTTCTGTATTTTAAAATCATTATTTCTCTGTTTCTGCTACAAGTAGTAACCAGACTAACTATTTGATTTCAGGGTCAGCTTTTGTCGCTACAGCTAAAAATACCCTACATTTGGATTAAACTCATTTGACCATAATTGTGAGATACTATGGCTTTGTAGTAACACTACTGTATATGTACAGCTATGGACAAAAGTTTTGCATCACCTAAAATTTTAAAAGTCTACCTGAAGCCACAATAGTAGTACAGTATTTCATGTCAGTAATGTTACGTGTTTCAATTTTTGCCAGTTCTCCGTTAAGTATATGCAAAACTACAAATTGCTATGTAATTCAATATTTTAACATAACATTATTCAGCCGGTTTATAAAGCAAAATGTGTTAATTCTAACACTACACTACGATATCATCAGCTCTCCCTCATCAGGATAAATTTAATGACTGTAGTTATGATGGGAGTAAAGATATTACCGATTGTTTCAATAAGCATTTTATTAGGACTGGTCAAGCATTTGAAAACTTTGTAACACATTTGTCAATGGATTTGCTTGGTGCCAGTGCTCAGTCTAGGGTGACCAGACGTCCTGATAAAATTGGGATCGTCCCAATATTAGGGGCTTTGTCCAGTGTCCCGATCGAGGTACTGTAGGAATGCCATTTGTCCTGATTTTTAGAGTAAACGTTGAAAACCCAGGCATAAAATAAGAACTTTGTATTTTCATGTTAGGAAATTTCATATATGTGGCTGCCGTACTGTCCCACGGTGCAACAGCATACTGTACTGGTTTAGGGCATGTTGTTTGAGTGAGTTGTTTGCATTACATCTATGCGGCTATCCAAACATATTAACCTGCAGTGATATGATGCAGTATGTGTCATGTGTTTTTCTAGGTGTGTGCGCCTGTGCTTCTGGTTTTACAGGTGAAGTGTCATGATGGCTGGTGTTGTTGACGAGCCTGTCAATGAACGCAGTGGGGAAAAAATGTACTTATTTTTTCTTTAAGTCACATTACAAGATGTGCAAAACAAAATTACCTCCATCTGCAATTACAGTTTATTTGGGAAATGTCTTGACATGATCCTCAGCTGAAATACACTTTGCTTGTTTTGCTTTGTATTTTATGTCTAATGCTGAAAACTTGATTTTTGCAACCTAAATCAAAAGAATGCGGCACTGACTTTGTCCCACCTGCAATGTACAGTACAGCAGGTCACAGAAAAGCCGGTGCAAATGCACTGATAGGTTGATTAAAACATAGTTGTCATTTGAACTGTAAACAAGAAAGTTAACCGCTTCGGAGTATTTTTTATTAGTTTTTTTTTTTTTTGCCTAAGTGCAATGCACATAGGAAGGCAAAGGAATAAAAAAAAGCACATCTACAAAAGAAAGGTACATAATTTGCATGACTTGCGTTATGCAGTAGTTCATGAGGTTTCTTTCCTCCCCTCACCAACTGAAAGTGTCCTGATTTTTAACTCTTGCTATCTGGTCACCCTAACTCAGTCACACATTAACTCTAACTTAGACAAAATAAAGGAGGATAAGACTACAGCTACCTTTTATTTTTGTACTATAAAAACAAAGGAGGCACTTAAATTACTAATTAACTTTGATCAAAGAAAGTCGGATAGACCAGATAATCTGGAGCCATATTTCTTAAAGAGCAGCTAGGATTATTACTCAACCACTTACTGAACTATTACATCGTTCTCTAATCACCAATTAAATTTAATTAATATGGAAATCTGCAATGTTGTCCCTGTTTTTAAGGAGGTGAACACTCAGATCTTAATAATTATAGACCAGTATCTGCCTTACCAGTTATTGCTAAAATATTTGAGAGGTTAGTAACTGAGCAATTAAAGAGTTTTATTTTTTTTTTTTAACCCAGAATAATATCTTGGTAGGACATCAATCTGGATTTCGCTCAAAACATAGTACCCATACTGCTGTTCTTAAAGTTATCAACAGCTACTGAAAGTACAAACCCACTGTAGCGGGGCTGGGGCCGTGCACATAGGGATGGGGGCTTCTGTGATTGTTTATTGTAAGTGTAAAGATTGTATAAATAACAGGATTTGTTTTTATGGGGAACCTGAACTTGGGTGTTTAGTTGAGGGAACAAACAGCTTGTGTGTTTACCAACTGTGCACTCCTAATCAGCAAGTGGGCATGTTGCAGCTGAGCACCAGGAATAAAAGGGTCCTAATTATACAGATCACAGATGTGTAGCAGGGCGATTGCCCTGCACATGCAGAAATTAGTTAATTAGTTTAATTAGTGTTTGTATAATTTGTATGTGAAAATGGGTTTATTGTGTGTGCCTTTTTGGAGTTGTTATGTTTGATTAAAAGACTGTTTACAGACGGGTGTTCGATTGAGACTTGCTGCCTGCTAGGTTTGGTTGAGAGGAAGGGCAGCGTGTGATTGGCTGTGCTGGTCCTCAATCAGCAGGTGGGCTGGTCTTGACTGAGTGTCAGCATAAAAACATCAGGTGGGGATTGTTCTGGGCAACTGCACTGCCAGGCTACACAGAGGGGTGCTGCATACATTCAGGAGGAGAGTGTCCACTCTGCAGGAACTACAGCTATGAAACCCTTAAACTGCAACATGGTACCAGCCAAGGCTGTATGAAGAAGCCAGGGTCGCCATAAGAATACTGGCTCATTAGGTTATAGGGGATATTGATCCCAAGTAATGTATAGCAATGTTTACGTAGTGTAGCAGGTTCCTGGAGCGAGGCTCCTCATTTAGTAAGGCTAGCACTCGTACTGTGTAGCACCTTTTATTTGTAGTTTTTGTACTGTGTTTTATTTTGTCTTTTGTACAAGTCTCCTGTATGTGTCCTTTGTGCACTACCATTGTTGGTAGTGTCATATGACCTGTTTGTTTACTTTTTTGTGTTTGTTAATAACTCTCTGTCTTACATACCAGTGGTTAGACACACATGTGACGCAAGTACCCTGTCACAGGCTGCTGTAAAGTCATCGGGGTCAGAGCGCTACTGCTACCAAAGCATCAACCCTTCTGCGCTGTTGAACGACTGGGTTATGGAAATGAAGCGACCACCTCTAACGACGATTGTTTGTATATTCTGAGGTCCGGAGGTGGTCTGGGTTTTGTCCTGGGAGAAGGAAGCTGCAATGAAGCAATGATCGTGTGTATATTCCGAGGTTGGAGTTAGGTGAACTGCTCGAGGGACAGGGAGTTTGTTTTGGGATAGTAGATCCCACCCAGTGTAGCAGACAGGTGTGTAAGTGGGACCGCCATTTGTTAGCAGAGCAGCATGAGCCATCCTCACGGCACCTTTTGTTTGTAGTTTTTGTACACGTCATGTGGGGTTCCTGTATGTCTGTACTCTATGTAAATAAACCTGTGCACCTGAAGGGCATGTTAATCCCTACCTTCCAGTCTTCGTCTCCTTCAATCAAGCACCAAACATGCATGCATATCATCTAATCAGTCATTCCTTCAGCCATAGGTAGCGAGTCTCCTGTTACATTCACATTTTAATAAAACAACAAACAAACATGAATGCACTGTAATTTGCAGTTCAATTAAAATATTAATTCATTAAGGTAATTAATGGCTCTATCAATTTGATCCTACCTGAGATCAACTTTTCAAACAAATGTTTTTTTGTTCTCTCAAAATTTCTGTATGGATTGCCATTATCTTGCCCTGGCCTTTTCTATATCATTTTTTAAACCAATAATTAAAAATAAATAAATAAATTGCAAAGTGCATCTAGATAGCACACAGCTTTTGTAGTTGTGTGATCTCATTGACGTGCACTGAAACTATTGTATTGCTTAAGTATTGTACTTAGAGCAGTTTAGCAGCTGTTAACCAGTTCCCTTTCAAAGTCAGGATGGAGCCCACTTAAGCTGAGTGAATGTACTAGTGGTCAGTCTACAGGTAAACAGATAGCTTTTATCCATCTAGTTAGTATACTAGACAGCTAGCATGTTTGTGCGTCAGCCAACCGAAGATCCTCTCTACCAAAAGAGCTGGGAGTTTAGCTGTGGAAGTCCAGCAAGGCGAGACTATGAGGAGAGGCTATTGGAGAAAATCTGAACCTAGCAGCGCTCTGGAAGACGACAACTACTAGACAGGTCTGTACCCTCCCCCCATCGCTCCTGCTCCCACTACTACTCTACCTATCTATCTGACTTGTCCTGCTATAACTGTCTCTCACATCTCTGTTATTCTGTCCTCTCACTCCCATCCTCTGTCCTCTCTCCCCTAACCCCTCTAACCTCATCCCCTTGCCTCACCTCTGGAACTGTCACTCATCTGCTAACAAAGCTGATTTCACCTCTGCTTTTGCCTACTATCTCTCTCCAGATTTCCTTGCTCTCATTGAAACCTGGCTCTCTCCTGATAAATCTGTAACTCCTGCTGTCCTGTTCTCTCTCTATGTACTGTCCCATACTCAGCATCTCACTGGACAGGGAGGTGGGACTGGTGTTCTCCTCTCTCCCTCCTTATTATTTTCTGTCCCCTCTGACCTCTCCTCACTCTCTGTTAACACCTTTGAATTTCATGCTGTCCAGCAAACCTCTCCTTGTCAACTCCTGCTAATTGTACTGTACTGTCCACCTGGACATTTCACTCACTTTCTCGATTAACTCAACTATCTCCTCTCCTCCCTCACCTCTCTGTCTACCCCAACTGTCCTGTTAAGTGATTTCAATTTCCATCTCTCCAAACCCACCCACTCTGCTGGATTCCTTCCTCTCTTTGACTCCTTCTTCTCTCTCTCTCCATCCCCTTTTACCCACAAAGCTGGACGTCAACTGGACCTCACCTTCTCCAGGGCCTGCTGCTCCACCACCCTCTCTGTCAACCCTGCTGGACCACTCTGATTACTATTTCATCACTTTTTCTCTCTCCCTACTCCACCTACCCCCACTGTCACCTCCCACTGTAATCTCCACTCTCTCCCCCTCTGCCTATGCCTCCACTACTCTCTCTCACCTTCCTCCTATCGACTCCTTCTCCTGACTCTTTGTAGACTCTGCTACCTCCACTCTCATCCCATTCCCGCCCCCCATTCCCAATCCTGGCTCTCCTCTGTGCTCCACTCAGCAAGAACCAAACTGCTCTGCTGAAAAGAAATGGAAGAGAACCAAACTCTCTTCTTCCCAGCGACAGCGAGTGGAAGCGACAGCGAGTGGGAGAAGTACAGCGTGGAAAAGTACAGAGCAGTTTCGAAGCAGAAAGGAGAAATTGCATCTTGAATTGCTTTAATCAGAAAACAGAGGACATTGGGGAAACACAGCCGCGTGTGTTTTTCTGATAACAAACAAGCTGAAACTCGGAGCAGCTGATTCAAATTCAGCGCCGTTTTGAGACACGGGCGAGGGGAGGAGCCGACAGCACAGCAGAACAACGCAGTTAAACGAGGCAGTCTTCCCAGCGACAGCGAGTGGAAGCGACAGCGAGTGGGAGAAGTACAGCGTGGAAAAGTACAGAGCAGTTTCGAAGCAGAAAGGAGAAATTGCATCTTGAATTGCTTTAATCAGAAAACAGAGGACATTGGGGAAACACAGCCGCGTGTGTTTTTCTGATAACAAACAAGCTGAAACTCGGAGCAGCTGATTCAAATTCAGCGCCGTTTTGAGACACGGGCGAGGGGAGGAGCCGACAGCACAGCAGAACAACGCAGTTAAACGAGGCAGTCTTCCCAGCGACAGCGAGTGGAAGCGACAGCGAGTGGGAGAAGTACAGGCGTGGAAAAGTACAGAGCAGTTTCGAAGCAGAAAGGAGAAATTGCATCTTGAATTGCTTTAATCAGAAAACAGAGGACATTGGGGAAACACAGCCGCGTGTGTTTTTCTGATAACAAACAAGCTGAAACTCGGAGCAGCTGATTCAAATTCAGCGCCGTTTTGAGACACGGGCGAGGGGAGGAGCCGACAGCACAGCAGAACAACGCAGTTAAACGAGGCAGTCTTCCCAGCGACAGCGAGTGGAAGCGACAGCGAGTGGGAGAAGTACAGCGTGGAAAAGTACAGAGCAGTTTCGAAGCAGTTTGAAAGCAGGTTGACGGCTGCAGAAGAAACTAAACTTCAAAAAAAAAAAAAAAAACCCTCAACATGGTCTTCAAGCCAGTAATCTGTGACACCTGCTTGATGTGGGAAATCCGAGAAAACCCAGCGGAGCTAAACCAAGTGTGCGTAAAGTGCCGCGCGATCCAGGATTTGCATAAACTAGTAAGTATGCTAGAAATGGAGCTGGAAGAAGTGAGACAGCAACAGGATCTTGAGGAACTGGCACACCCACAATTCATGGAAGTCTGCATCACCCCTAACAGACTGAAAGCCACCAGGGAGATAGAAGGTCAGAACAGCTGGGTTCAGGTAGGCAGAAGCAGGGAAAAAAAGAAACTTCGTCAAACACCACCAGAAATCAAAACAACCAACAGATTTGAGTCACTTCAGAATTGTGATGAGCAGAACCAACAACAAGAGAATGAAAGGAACAACATCCAGGACCCTATTGACAGTGGTGACAAGACAGTAAAAAGAAGGGAGGTCATGATTGTTGGGGACTCCATATTGAGAAACACAGCAAGTTCAGTTCGCAGTTTGGACCCCCTTACTACAACAGTGTGCTGCCTTCCGGGAGCCTCGGTCAAGCACATCACTGAAAACGTGGACAGGCTCCTAGAACGAACAGGAGACGACCCGGTAGTAGTCGTCCACATCGGTACAAACAACATTGGAAGAGACAGACCAAAATCCCTGCAAAACAAATTCAGAGAGCTAGGAAGGAAATTAAAAGAGAAAACCAAAACTGTGGTATTTTCTGGTATACTACCCGCACCTTGCAAAGGACCATATGGACAGCTGGAAATAATAAATCAAAACGAATGGTTGAAGACGTGGTGCACACGGGAAGGCTTCACCTATCTTGATCATTGGACCACTTTCTACAACGAGGACTATCTGTATAGACGGGATGGACTGCATTTAAATAACAAGGGAACTAGTCTACTTGGAGAAAAGATCCTCGAGCAGGTTCGGAAGCATTTAAACTAGAAAGGAAGGGGGGAGAAATCAACAAAAAAACAGAAGGGAGACCGCATCAAAACAAGAACAACAACTCAGGTAAGACAACCATTAAATGTATTTATCTAAATGCTAGAAGTATCAGAAACAAAATTCTAGAACTTGAAGCTACTGCACTAACAGGTAACTATGATGTGATAGGTGTTACAGAAACGTGGTTATCTGAGAGTGATGGGGACGAATATAATATTTGTGGGTATACACTGTATAGGAAAGACAGGCAGGACAGAAGAGGAGGAGGGGTAGCGCTATACATAAGAAACAGTCTTGAAGCCCAGGTGTTAAACCTGGACAAAGAAAATAAAACCGAATCAATATGGGTCAGAATAACAGACAAAAATTCAAAAGGGCATAATAATAGGAGCATGCTATAGACCGCCAGATTCAGACGGTGAGCACAATAATCTGTTATACAATGACATTAGAAATGTGTGTAGCAAAGGAGAAGCCATACTAATGGGGGATTTCAACTTCCCCCAAATAAAATGGGAAAACCCGGTGGGTAGCGCGAAGGATGAAATAGAAATGGTGGAAATGACAAATGACTGCTTCCTAACACAATTTGTGAAGGCACCCACTAGAGGGGAGGCATGCCTTGATTTAGTCTTTTCAAATAACGAAGATAGAATAACTAAAACAGAGGTCAGAGAACCACTGGCAAACTCAGACCACAACATGGTCTCATTTGAAGTGTTTTTTAAATCCTCAAAAGTAAAGACTAAAGCTAAGGTTTACAATTTTAGAAAAGCAAACTATGAAGGTATGAAACAGAGACTAACAGAAGTAGATTGGAGTAAAATAGAGAAAACACCCACAGAAGAAGGATGGTTGTTCTTCAAAAATGTAGTACTAGAGGCGCAAAACAATTATATCCCTAAAGTAGACAAATCTAAATGTAAAACTAAATTGCCAAAATGGTTTAATAGATCAATTAAAAAAAATATTCAGCGAAAAAAGGCACTTTACAGAGCATTAAAAAAGGACCAAAAAGAAAGTACACAGAAAGAGTACACAGAACTGCAAATGCAAGTCAAAAAGGAAGTTAGAAAGGCCAAGAGAGAAATAGAAATGAACATTGCTAAGGGAGCTAAAACCAATTCCAAAATGTTTTTCCAATATTACAACAGCAAGAGAACATTCAAAGAGGAGATTAAATGTTTAAGAGATACAAATGGCAAAATCATAGAGGAAGAAAAAAAAATAGCAAATATGTTAAATGATTACTTTTCACAAGTTTTTACAAAGGAAGATACTGACAACATGCCCCACATGTCATCCAGTTCCTATCCAGTTTTAAATAACTTTAGCATAACTGAGGCAGAAGTGTTAAAGGGACTAGGAGCTCTTAAAATAAACAAATCCCCTGGGCCGGATGAGATCCTCCCAGTAGTACTCAAAGAAATGAAAGAAGTAATTTACAAACCGCTAACCAAGATCATGCAGCAGTCTCTTGACACAGGGGTGGTACCGACAGACTGGAAAATTGCAAACGTAATACCGATCCACAAAAAGGGAAACAAAACTGAACCAGGTAACTACAGACCAGTAAGCCTGACTTCTATTATATGCAAACTTATGGAAACTATAATAAGATCCAAAATGGAAAATTACCTATATGGTAACAGGGTACTGGGAGACAGTCAACATGGTTTTAGGAAAGGGAGATCGTGCCTAACTAACTTGCTTGATTTTTTTGAGGATGCAACATCGATAATGGATAATTGCAAAGCATATGACATGGTTTATTTAGATTTCCAGAAAGCTTTTGACAAAGTCCCGCACAAAAGATTAATTCTCAAACTGAACGCAGTTGGGATTCAAGGAAACACATGTACATGGATTAGGGAGTGGTTAACATGTAGAAAACAGAAAGTACTGATTAGAGGAAAAACCTCAGAATGGAGTGTGGTAACCAACGGTGTACCACAGGGATCAGTATTAGGTCCTCTGCTATTCCTAATCTACATTAATGATTTAGATTCTGGTATAGTAAGCAAACTTGTTAAATTTGCAGACGACACAAAAGTAGGAGGAGTGGCAAACACTGTTGCAGCAGCAAAGGTCATTCAAAATGATCTAGACAAGATTCAGAACTGGGCAGACACATGGCAAATGACATTTAATAGAGAAAAGTGTAAGGTACTGCACGCAGGAAATAAAAATGTACATTATAAATATCATATGGGAGATATTGAAATTGGAGAAGGAATCTATGAAAAAGACCTAGGAGTTTTTGTTGACTCAGAAATGTCTTCATCTAGGCAATGTGGGGAAGTTATAAAAAAGGCTAACAAGATGCTCGGATACATTGTGAAAAGTGTTGAATTTAAATCAAGGGAAGTAATGTTAAAACTGTACAATGCACTTGTAAGACCTCATCTTGAATATTGTGTGCAGTTCTGGTCACCTCGCTATAAAAAAGATATTGCTGCTCTAGAAAGAGTGCAAAGAAGAGCGACCAGAATTATTCCGGGCTTAAAAGGCATGTCATATGCAGACAGGCTAAAAGAATTGAATCTGTTCAGTCTTGAACAAAGAAGACTACGTGGCGACCTAATTCAAGCATTCAAAATTCTAAAAGGTATTGACAGTGTCGACCCAAGGGACTTTTTCAGCCTGAAAAAAGAAACAAGGACCAGGGGTCACAAATGGAGTTTAGAAAAAGGGGCATTCAGAACAGAAAATAGGAGACACTTTTTTACACAGAGAATTGTGAGGGTCTGGAATCAACTCCCCAGTAATGTTGTTGAAGCTGACACCCTGGGATCCTTCAAGAAGCTGCTTGATGAGATTTTGGGATCAATAAGCTACTAACAACCAAACGAGCAAGATGGGCCGAATGGCCTCCTCTCGTTTGTAAACTTTCTTATGTTCTTATGTTCTTATGTTCTACCGCTCTGTCCTCTCCTCCTTCTTCTCTACTCTCTTCTCTGCTAAACACTCCTATTTCCAATCTATTATCCAATCCTCCAATAACAATCACCGGAAAGTATTATCTACCTTCTCCTCCCTCCTCAACTCTCCCCCTCCTCCTTCCTAATCTATCTCCTCTGATGACTTTGCCTCTTTCTTCTCCTCTAAAATCTGCATACTCTTTAACACATCTCCCTCCCCCTCCAACCCCAACACCCTCTGTCTCCCCTATTACCTCATCCTCCTTATCCTACCTCCTCCTGGGCAACAAACCCATCACATGTGCCATCGACCTACTCCCCACTCACATCTTTGAAACTGCTACTCCTGCTCTACTCCCTTTCATCTCCTCCCTTCTCAACACCTGTTTTCTCTCTGGCCTCTTTCCCTCTGCCGACAAAGAAGCCTCTAACAACACCCTCCAAAAAAAACATACCCTCGACCCCACCCCACTCCTGTCTCCCTCTTGCCCTTCCTCTCTAAACCCCTTAAATGGGCAGTACACCGCCAGCTCTCTGCTTTCCTGTCTAACCACTCTCTGCTCGACCCTCTTCAATCTAGTTTCCACTCTGCTCACTCCACTGTTCTCCTGTCTGTCACTAACTTGCTAAACTCTGCCCTTGATGCCTCTCTCCTCTGTCCTACTTTTCCTCAATCTCTCCACTGCCTTTGACACTGTTGATCACTCTATTCTTCTATCCTCTCTTGTTGACCTGGGAATCTCTGGCTCTGCTCTGGCTTGGCTCCACCCTCGCACCGCAGTTGTGGAACGACCTTCCTACAGATGTTAAGACTGTTCCAGTCCCTGACCACATTCCGGTGCCTCCTCAAGACACCTCTTCAGATAGCACCTTTAAAACTCAACTCTTCCCTTCTGGACAAATTTAACATTCTGCCTTTAATGCACTTTAACTTGCACTTATCTGCTCCCCATTTTACTGTATTTAATCCCGAATTTAACCCAATCTGTAGTGGCTTGTATTTCATTTGCACTCATCTCTAACCCTGATGTAACTATCAACACTGCTATCTGTTCCTGCACTGTCCCGATATCAAATCATAGTGTGTTTTGCATTTGCTCTTATTAGGACTGAAGTGTGATAATTTTATTTTATATCTTACTCTTAATATCTTACTCTTAATTGTACTGTAATTCTGGATATGTATTTTTTTATACAACTGTAAGTCGCCCTTGTTAAGGGATAAGAAATAAATAACAACAACAATAAATAATAATAATAATAATAATAATAATAATAATAATAATAATAATAATAATAATAATAATAATAATATGATTGAACGTCACCACAAAGCTGTATTTTTTTTTTTTTTGGAATAACCCCCATTGTCTTCTAAACTCTATGGATTAGATACTCAAAATTATTAAATGTTTTAAATAAAGTTTTTATTTTTCTAAAAAAACAAAAAACACTTTATGTTATTCTAAAATAAACAAGAAACGGTGGACTACCTTGAAAATTTTTATTGTTGGTTTGGTAAATTTATTGGATATGTTCGATTTGTGACGATTTGGAGTAAACAGCTTTGGGATATAGCCCTATTTGATTTCAACAGAGTGTAAATTATATATTTCATAAACTTTTATAAAATAATCTCACCTGAAGCCCTTCTTCACTGCTAATCAGTACTGTGCAAAGAAAATTCATTGCCAAGTACAAGTAACTGTATGGAAGACTGGTGCTTACACAGTATATCTGATCAAGAAGAACGATGACAAGAAAAGAAAAATCGATAACTGCTCACATTTCTGTTGCCCAGGGTAAGAGGACAAGAATATCGCTTTCTCTCAATGTGGCTCCCAGGAGACACTCTCCTGTCAAACAAGTGAAATGAGAGGACTGTTGGCTCACAAGCTGTGTTCAAGTACTACGCTGGAGGTATTTTTTGGCAGCACTAGAACAAATATGGGATTGATAGCGACAAGTAGTGTCTCATCTTAATTTTTATATAACGCACAGGTCTGTCAATTAAGAAATGAAATCAGCCTACAAAGGATACAACAGTAACATGTAGTTTGCTATTTTGGGTCCACTCAAAACTGCAGACTGCTCTAGTAGTATAGAAAAGATAACTCCACTCAACACTGCAAACCGCTCTAGTAGTATAGGAAAGATAACTCCACTCAACACTGCATACCAGGATTTGAGCTGGGGACCTTCTGGTTACAAAACCTTATTTATGATTCAATGTCACTTTTTTTCTCCTATATGAAAGGTGCAGACAGTGCAATGAGTGGGCAAATAAAAATAAACTTATTTTGCAATCTTTTCAAAGCTATAATTCTGGTCATGAAGATCATAAACACAGCTTATATTCAAAACATGACAGTTGGTTCTCATAGTTTTTTTTTCTCGAGCATATTATCTTGGAAGGACTTTTATCTCAATTGTGGTTACTATTATGTCCAAAGTCCTTATAAGAAGTGCATGGGATTTTTGTTAACACCACTGATGTGTCTAGAACTTCTTTTGATTGAATCTTCACTGTTGTATGACAAGTAGCTCTGTTTACTACCGTATTGTACTTTCGTATTCTTGTGTTGATGCACGGGTTGAGAAATCTAATTTATCGTAGGTGCACTGCAGGGATCTTCCAAAACTGCAATCACAAATTTACAAATGTGAGCATCTCTCAAATCAGGTAGAGGATCAAAATTTAAAGGTCATCAGTGGCTCTAGGAAACACTCTTGCCTTTGGAACTATTCATTTACCAATACAGAGTGTGTGAGAGTAATATAATGTAGCAGATGAAGTCTGTTGAAAGAGAATTATGCTCCAGGTTGTGTCTGCAGATGATAATAACTTATTTTGTGTGTTAAAAAATGCAAAGATGCTGACCCCAAGGCCCTAATCAAATTCCCACTTTGCCAGCCTAGCATGTGAACCGACTGCCTAATTCGTTCACAGAAGCTATTTATTCATACAGGGTATTTATTCCCATCTTTAACGCACTTTCTTCTACAATTAAGCTGCAGCCAATTTTGCTGAGATGTTGGCTTCTCTACTATAGCATGATGATTTACAGCACTGGACCAAAGACTTTAAGCCCATGTACATATTGTAGGATCCTTCATATATATATATATATATATATATATATATATATATATATATATATATATATATATATATATATACATACACACACAGTGCCTTGCAAAAGTATTCAGACCCCTGACCAATTCTCTCATATTACTGAATTACAAATGGTACATTGAAATTTCGTTCTGTTTGATATTTTATTTTAAAACACTGAAACTCAAAATCAATTATTGTAAGGTGATATTGGTTTTATGTTGGGTAATATTTTTAAGAAAAATAAAAAACTGAAATATCTTGCTTGCATAAGTATTCAACCCCCACACATTAATATTTGGTAGAGCCACCTTTCGCTGCAGTAACAGCTTTAAGTCTTTTGGGGTAAGTATGTACCAGCATTGCACACAGTGTCGGAGTGATTTTGGCCCATTCTTCTTGGCAGATTTGCTCCAGGTTGTTCAGGTTGGTTGGACGACACTTGTGGACCGCAATTTTCAAATAGTGCCACAGATTCTTAATGGGATTGAGATCAGGACTTTGACTGGGCCACTGTAGGACATTCACATTTTTGTTCTTGAGCCACTCCAATGTTGATTTGGCCTTGTGCTTGGGATCAAAGGTGAATTTCCTCCAAAGCTTCAATTTTTTAGCAGACTGAAGAAGATTCTCTTGCAGTATTTTCCTGTATTTTACTCCATCCATTCTTCCTTCAATTGTAACAAGATGAAGCATCTCCACAGCATGATGCTGCCACCACCATACTTCACTGTAGGGATGGTGTGTCTTGATGCGTGGGCAGTATTAGGTTTGCGCCACACATATCGTTTTGAGTTTTGGCCAAAAAGCTCCATCTTGGTCTCATCTGACCATAAAACCTTTTCCCACATTGCAGCTCGGTCACTCTCATGCTTTCTGGCAAACTCCAGACGTGCTTTCAGATGGTACTTTTTGAGTAACGGCGTCTTTCTTGCCACTCTCCCATACAGTTCAATGTTATGCAGAGCTCTTGATCTGGTTGACTGGTGCACCATTACTCCACTCCCAGCCACTGAACTCTGTAGCTCCTTCAAAGTGATTGTTGGCCTCTCTGTGGCTTCTCTCACAAGTCTCCTTCTTGTTTGAGTGCTGAATTTTGAGGGATGGCCTTTACTTGGCAGTGCCTGGTTGTGTGATGCAGCTTCCTTATAAATATCCTTATAAATATCATATGGGAGATACTGAAATTGGAGAAGGAATCTATGAAAAAGACCTAGGAGTTTTTGTTAACTCAGAAATGTCTTCATCTAGACAATGTGGGGAAGCTTTAAAAAAGGCTAACAAGATGCTCTGATACATTGTGAAAAGTGTTGAATTTAAATCAAGGGAAGTAATGTTAAAACTGTACAATGCACTAGTAAGACTTTGTCTTGAATATTGTGTTCAGTTCTGGTCACCTCGCTATAAAAAAGATATTGCTTCTCTAGAAAGAGTGCAAAGAAGAGCGACCAGAATTATTCCATTCTTAAAAGGCATGTCATATGTTGACAGGGTAAAAGAATTGAATCTGTTCAGTCTTGAACAAAGAAGACTATGCGGCGACCTAATTCAAGCATTCAAAATTCTAAAAGGTATTGACAGTGTCGATCCAAGGGACTTTTTTGACCTGAAAAAAGAAACAAGGACCAGGGGTCACAAATGGAGATTAGACAAAGGGGCATGCAGAACAGAAAATAGGAGGCACTTTTTTACACAGAGAATTGTGAGGGTCTGGAATCAACTCCCCAGTAATGTTGTTGAAGCTGACACCCTGGGATGCTTCAAGAAGCTGCTTGATGAAATTCTGGGATCAATAAGCTACTAACAACCAAACGAGTAAGATGGGCCAAATGGTTTCCTCTCGTTTGTAAACTTTCTTATGTTCTTCTGTTCTTATTATTGATCCAACTGTGCTCACTGGGATATCCAAACACTTGGATATTATTTTGTACCCTTTCCCTAATCTATGCATTTGTATTACTTTATCTCTAACTTCTGTAGAATACTCTTTTGTCTTCAGTTTCCTTCAGATTCACAGCCTTACCAATGATCCTTTAACAGTGGGGTTTTTATCCAGAAAATGTGACAGCAACTTTAATGGTTCATAGGTGGAGGCCAATGGTAAGGTAATTGTGTCAATGTTAGGCCAATTTCTTTCATCGGTGCAAACTGGGAGCTTCTACAGCACAGGGGTTGAATATTTATGCAAGCAAGATATTTCAGTTTTTTATTTTTCTTTAAAATCTTTCCCAACATAAAACCAATGTCACCTTACAATAATTGATTCTGAGTTTCAGTGTTTAAAAATAAAATATTAAACAGAACGAAATTTCAATGTACCATTTGTAATTCAGTAATATGAGAGAATTGGTCAGGGGTCTGAATACTTTTGCAAGACACTGTGTATATATATATATATATATATATATATATATATATATATATATATATATATATATATATATACACACACACACACACACACACACACACACACACACACACACACACACACATACACACACAGTGCCAAGAAAAAGTTTATGAACCCCATTTTCACATATTTAAAACCTAAAATGTTACTAGATATTAGTCCTAATAATAGATAAAGATAACCTGATTAAACAAATAAAACAAATGATACAAAAACATGATACTTTTTCAATATTTATTTATCCACAAATGAGTCTTCATTCAATATTCATGTTTGAAAAAGTATGTGAACCTTTAGGTTCAGTAACTGGTGGCACCCACTTGAGCAGCAATGACTTCAACTAAGTGTTTTCTGTAACTGTTGGTCAGTTTCTCACATTGGTTTTGAGGAATTTTGTCCCATTCCTCCTTACAGAACTGCTACAACTCGATGACATTTGAGGGCTTCCTTGTATGGACAGCTCGCTTCACGTCCTGCCACAACATTTCGATGGAGTTTAGGTCCAGACTTTGACTAGTCCATTCTAAAATGTGAAATTTTTTCTTCTGCAGCCATTCTTTTGTAGATCTGCTTGATGGTTGGGATGAGGTTCTTCTGTTCGAATGCAGTGTTTGGTTTTTGCCAAACTTAACGTTTCTCATGGAGGCCAAAAAGTTCTACCTTTGACTCGTCTGTCTGGAGAACACTGTTCCAGAAGTCTTGTGGATCATCTATGTGCTCTTTGGGGAACTTCAGATGGGCAGCAATGTTCTTTTTAGAGAGCAATGGTTTCCTCCTGGCTATCCTTCCATGAACACCATTCTTGTTCAGTCTTTTTCTGATAGTTGAGCCATGAACACTCACATTTGCCTGCAGATCCTTGGATGTTACTCTGGGGTTCTCTGTGACTTCCTTGATGATTTTCCAGTTTGTTCTTGGAGAGATTTTGGTAAGACGACCGCTCCTGGTAGAGTGACTGTGGTCTTTTTCAGACTATCTGTCTCTCTGACAGTGGATTAGTGGAGCCCCAAATCCTTAGAAATAAGTTAAATGAGCTGTATTTTCTCATTGACCCACTTGTCTAGATCCTCACAGAAACAGCAGACCCTGTTATTTAATCTTGCTTGATCACCATAATGAGCATCATGAGTTTTAGAAACCATGACTGATAACCAAAACCCCGCAAAAGGATGGAGATCATGCCCCTGATATCAAAAATAAAATCAATAAGGATTTCCAGATGAGTTCATTATACAACATCCTGAGGTGGGTTTAAAAAAAATATTTGCTTAATGCCATGACCTTCTTTTGGATCCCTTCACAGGACTTAAAGAACTACCTTCAAGGTCAGAACATTTTTTTACTCAGCCTGTAAGTAATCAAAAGTCACTGTAATCACAAAGGCATTATATGAAATACTGGATGTGAATATACAGAGGCTTGACAAAAGATATGCTAAGTATACACTTTTGTTTAAAACTGGTTGTCCCTCACATCCCCGATAAGTATTGTGTAATAAAAAGCTGCATCTACCTCCTGCAATCAGTTTCAGACTCAATGGAAAAGACAGCAGATCTGACCAACTTTGCTCTGAGGATTGCTATTAGTGTGAGCTCCATGGGTCATTCTGTAGAACAGACATCCACCCCCAACTTCAATGTAGAATGCCATATATCAGGGGTTTCCAGCCCTGGTCCTGGAGGGCAGGTGTCTCTCCTGGTTTTTGTTCCATCTGTACCCTAAATAATTGAATTGGACCAATTGAGTGCTTATTAGAAGGTTAACTGGTCCAATTAATTAATTTAGTGTACAGTTAGAACAAAAACCAAGAACACTGGCCCTCCAGGAACAGGGTTGGATACCCTGCCTTATATGAATAAACCATGTATTGCAATTTATTCTCCATGAAACTGCCAACCTATACCCTTTAGAATACTGTGACCACAATATTCCAGAACACCTATAAGCAAATCTTTAATTTCACAATTGTGGGGTTAAGGTAGCAGAAGGTCAAACAACATATCCATTTCCACCAATGTGTTTTACTAGGGAAATATGCATCTGCAGTCACCAAATGCTTTTCCCATAATTGCTTTCATTTGTCTTGAGTATGTGCTTGATTTATAGTCAATTAAAAATATCCCCCAAAAAACACCATGCCTCTATGCAAAATAAAAAAGTGATTAATGTTTCACAATTACAGTTGTGAGAGTGGTGTGATCTGGGGTAGAAACTATCAGAGAAGGAATACCACTGCCAGTTAATAAATATATCTCAACTTTGGCACACCAGAGCTGCAATCGTTTTTTAGACAATAAAACCAAAGGGGGACTCACCATAAACATTTTTCAATCATTGACCTGTAATGAAGTCCATTCTGTGGATTTCTTACTAATTTCTACTAATCTACTATAACAAATAAATATTGTAATATAGTCGGAGCCTCCTAAATTGGGATACTGATAACTGGGATTGCTGCTTAAATGGGACAGGACTGGGAGATGGTTCTTCCCAATGCTATTGATGCCGTTTAATTTAAACAGTGTTTTAAACAGTTTTGATGTATTTTTTTTATTAAATTAAATTTTGTTACATGAAGCACTCTGAGATGTCTTACATGAAAAGTGCAATATAATTATAAATTGATTGACTGACAACCACACCATTAATCTTTTGTTTATTTATTTATTTTTTTATTTAATAAAGTGTGTGTTTGTGTAGGGACTGGGTTAACCTGGGTTAACATTTTTCTAGAATAACAAAATCATGTCTCATATTGTCTTTTTTATATTATGAATTCTTAAAATAAACAGGTTTTACAAATCAAAATGTCACAGAAGACAAATTAAATTACACATATAAACCAGGTCTATTGCATTATTGAATGGTTAAGGCTTTTGCACCAACACATAAAATCTAGTTCTCAAAACAATTGCCCCTACTTTAATAGGGTTAAGTGTCCCCTATTAAACTGCCTAAATACACATATACATTTTAAACACTCATGTTACACAGACCCGTTTATATCCCGTGTACCAATGACTATACACCAACATTAACACAAAACAATAAAACACAAAATACACACAGGGGCGGGGAAGTTTGCCACATATACCCCCCTTGTGCAAAGCACACCTGGCCTCAATGGCCACCTTCCCCGTTAAAATCCCCAAAGTCTTGCTCAAAGTCCTGGGCCAAGAACAGAGACTTTAAGGGGTTGATGGGCAGCAATGTTGCCAGTAGACAGGCTGCTACTGGCCATGCTGTCAGCAGACGTGCTGACAGTGGGGCGAATCTCTCCTCCCGCTGTACTACTGGCAGCGGAAATGCTGCCAATGGTGCGGCTGTCAGCAGACATACTGACAGCTCCCAGCTCCTTCAGCCAGGGCAAGTTGGTGGTCTCCAGACCTTCCCCAAGATCCCAGGCGATGCAGAGCGGCAGGCAACCCAAGGCTATGCGATGCGGCAGGCAACCCTGGGAGATGCCAGGCAGGCATCCTTGGGCGAAGCGAGGCAGGCATCCTTGGGCGAAGCGAGGCAGGCATCCTTGGGCGAAGCGAGGCAGGAATCCTTGGGCGAAGCGAGGCAGGAATCCTTGGGTGAAGCAAGGGAGGCGTCCTTGGGCGAAGCGAGGCAAGGAAGCAAGGGATGCAGTCCTTGGCGAAGCTGGGAGGATTATTCTTGGCTTGAAGCGAGGCAGGTACTCAGGACAAGCTGGGGAGTGGGTGTTGGCCCTCTTCTTGGCCATTGCGGCCGGGCGATTCTTCCCCGTGCTTCCTTCAGCAGCCTATGCAAGGGCTGCTGAGGACCGCCGGCATCTATTCCTGGTCCTTCTGGTGAAGAGAGAGGCAGCTCCTGCTCCTCTCCTCGTGATGGTAGGGGAAGTGATACCAGCAGGCATTCATCCTCTGCTGGTGGACAGGGACCTAGCATGCATTCACCCTCTGGGTGGACGGGGACCCAGCAGGCATTCACCCTCCTCTGGTGGAGGTGGCGGAGGCAGAGGCAGCTCCTGCTGCTCTGCTCCTGCCGGTGGAGGTGGAGGTGGTGGAGGCAGAGCCAGCTCCTTCTGCTCTGCTCCTGGCAGTGGAGGTGGCAGCGTGTAGTCTTCTGGTGACGGAGGTGGGAGCGCCGTGTAGACTCCTGGTGGCGGAGGTGGGAGCAGCATGTAGTCTACCCTTATTACAAGGGACTGGTGCGGCTCTCCCTCACTTGCAGGGGACCGGTGCGGCTCTCCCTCACTTGCAGGGGAAGGTGATGGAGGCAGAGGAAGCACCTGCTCCTCTCCAGGTGGTGACGGTAGGGGAAGTGATACCAGCAGGCACACACCCACTGCTGGTGGAGACGGGGTCAGAAGGCATTCTTCCTGGCAACAGCAGTCCCTCGGGCTTTGGTTTCCTGCGGTCCCCCCGTCTGGGTGCTGGATGCTCATGGTCCCCTCGTCTGGGCGGTGGACGCTCACGGTCCCCTCGTCCGGGCGCTGGATGCTCACGGTCCCCCCCGTCTGGGCGCTGGACGCATGGACTCCTCCTACACAGGCATTACTTCTGCCTCTGTATATTGCATGGGGCAGATGGCCAACGTGTGAAAATAACGTTAAAAATAACCTCCCAACTGTCATCCCGACCTCCTCCTACTGTTGCTGCGGCTGCTCCTGCATTTTTTTCTAGCCACTCCTTCTCCTCACCTTCCTCTCCTGGGCCGGTTCCTCTTCATCCTCTTGGAAGGGGCAGACAGCCACCACGTGTCCCGTACACCCCGCAAGCAAGGCACCATCTTTCCAGCCTTCCATTTTTGTTGTTTTTTTTTTTTTACACCAACATTAACACACAACATACAACACAAAATACACACAGGGGCAGGGCATTTTGTCACACATGCACACAAAAAAAAAAAAAAACGCTAGACTGAGTCAGGGCGACCACGGCAGGTACTGCAGTTCAGACACCGAGCATGCGCACATGACGCATGGCTCGTGTCTTGCCATGTAATAAATGCCGTATCGATATTGTAAAGTCAAAGCAGGGTAATAATGCAACAGGGTCGTAAGTGCCGTGCATTGTAAGTTGAAGCATTGTAAGTCGAGGATCGCCTGTACACAGTATAAGTATATTACATTAGGTACTACTGTTCTAAAGCATTTGTCCCAGGTAATATAATCAAGTCCTCATAATAACTACAATCCATTTGGGTAGAATACAGTCTCCCCTGCTACTGAAATTACTCTGTGTGTGTAAAGATCCAATAAACTACATATTACCCATTAGCAGGGCTTGCGCCCTGCCACAATAAGCTACAATACGCTATTTTTTATAATATTTTCTTTTTAAATGTTTTTCATTGTAGTTTTTAATTTTTTGAAGTCATGCGTTATATGTGCTAATTTTGAAAATAAAGCCTTGTTGTTTACTTTTTTTATTTAAATATATTGTTTCTGCTCTGCAAATGTTACATGTGATGTTCATGAATACATCTTTTGAGTTGTATCTGAAAGTTTGTCTTTCATTTTCAAATCGAAGCTGTTTAAAATGTACTCGTCAAAATGACTGCTGCCGGTGTTTCTAATTAGCACAAACCTGGCGGTTCTAGTGTTAAACTGGGTAGAAGCCTCTGCCTGGTCTAGTGCTTGAAGAGAGGGCGTTCAAGTAAAAAGAAGAGGAGGTTGCAACATTTGCTTTATAATATTGCCAAGGTAAGGAAAGGGAGTCTTTAGTCAAAGTGCCTGCCTTATAGAATGTGATGTATTTATAAACCATTCCATTTAGCTTCAACATATATTTGGGTAAACTGCAACCATAAGCTTAATAATGACTCCAGCCTCTGGTCAGATATAGTCCAGTGCATAATGCATTCCAGACCTACAGTTCTTTTTTTTTTTTTTTAATGAATTGCCACACACTGACTTAGACAAGTAGGCAACCCTCAGTCAACACTGATAAACGTTATTCTTCATCAGACTCATTGTGTATGGTGGTGAGAAGTCATTAGAGATGCTGTACATGGCGTGCTGGCAGATCGATCCTCGAGCCAAACTATCCTTTTTATTAAGCAACTTACTGCTGGATCCTGTCAGCATTTGGAATGTCAGTGGGTCTGCGCTTCAAGGATAAAAGGTTACCATCCCAAATTTAAGTAAAATAGATACAATTCCTCCCTCGGTCTCTGCAAGCTGCGAGTTTAATTCCCAGTGCTGTCCTTCAGGCTGCTATCTGAAACAAGGCTAGAGTTAAGGAGTTTACAAGAAACAAAAATTTATTGAGTTGTGTCAGGCATGTGTTTTTAGATCAGGGATTGCCCTGAAGACTGAAGATTTGTTTCTACCATATTGAGAGCCTGGATGTCTTCATAGCCTACTGATGCTGTAACCTTGCAGCATCCCAAACTGCAGGGCCTGTGCACAGAATCCCTGTGGTACTCCACTGGTTACCTCGCTCCATGTTGAAGTTTCTTCTCTAATCAGTACTTTCTGTTTTTTACATGTTAACCACTCCCTAATACATGTGCATGCATTTCCTTAAATCCCAATTGTTTGTTTTAATACATTAAAACAAACAATTCAATAATAATACAAAATATATACATATTTGAACAAACAATATTATACATTAAATATTTTATTTATTTATTTATTTATTAAAAACTCACACCTTCATAATTAAACTTCCTTCTTCCACTACACACATCATTTCATCAACAGCCCAGACTATTTGGAACAACTCCAATTGATGCACTAATTTATAATACAGAAAATCAATTCACACTCTGCAAACCACCAACACCTTAAACACAGCTATTACATCAGCAGTCAGTACATTGCTCAGTTAGTTTTTTCTGCTTTTTAAAATGGCTAATTTAGCTTGACCAATAAGAAAATTATCCAATTTAACTATAGACTTATTCCCCTTAGAAAAAATAACCCTGTATATGAAAACAACATGGGAGAAATTAATTCCTAAATAACTGAACAACTTTAGTAAATTCAGAGACTGCAGGCTTGGACAGAACAAAAATCAATGAAATACAGTTTCTCTCTGCTGACAAAAAAACACACTTATTTGCATCTGACTGGATTATACTGAGAAACAAGTTCACAGCAATAATGGTGTGCAGAACTCTTCACTTGAGATCACCTACTCTTTTTTGGATTGGTGGTTTATACAGGTTATTCCAGATAGTTTTAACAGAACCTTCAGCACCCAATCTCTCCCTCCAGTGCATATTTGGGACATCTTTCAACAGTTTAAAGTTCCTAATCTTAACACACAGCCTGTACAATGCTTTTTTTCTATTGCTCCAAATTGCAGGCTGTAGAATGCTCCAAACTGTAAAAGGTGTCCTGGGGAGTCAGTAAGCTGATCAACAGCAGGTCTTACCTGAAGCTTAAAAAACCTCTGGCTCGAAACCCTGAGAACTGTCCCCTTTGAAAAACTGACTCATAGCCTTCATGCCCTCAGTAGACAAGGCTGCCTATAGCTATGTTAAAAAAACCTTTTTCATCCTCACCGATCTCATTCCCAGCTCAGATTCGAGGACCTCAGGGGTTTTCCAAGCTCACTTTTTAAGATCCACTAACTGCACAATTGTTATCAATCCTTTAGTAGCTAATAAACACTTAAAACTATTTGGCTCTAAAATTGGGCATTTCAAATCAGAATTATATACTAACAACTCTTCTAAGAGCCAATACAACCCCACACACCTAAAATCTCTTTGTACTCTAAATAGCATCCAGGCATTCAGCAGCCCCCCTGTAAAACTCAGGTAAACCAGACAATTCCAACTGTGCAGTATTCAATAAAACACCTGTATGTCTAAACCCAACTTCCCCACTCGTTGGAGGAAAAAAAAGCCAGCGCTCTCCAGCGGAGAGAATCAGGAGCATAGAGCAACCTCTGTAGAGAAAGCAGCCTAAATGCTGCCACCCTACTCACAACATCAACCAAGCCCTGCCCTCCCTCTTCAACAGGCAAAAACAGCATACTCTACTTTATCCAGTGTAATCCTATCCCAGAAAAAATCAACAATATAATATAAATCTACAATATAATATAATAATCTACAAAAATAGATCAATTAAAAAAAATATTCAGCGAAAAAAGACACTTTACAGAGCATTAAAAAAGGACCAAAAAGAAAGTACACAGAAAGAGTACACAGAATTGCAAAAGCAAGTCAAAAGGGAAGTTAGAAAGGCCAAGAGAGAAATAGAAATGAACATTGCTAAGGGAGCTAAAACCAATTTAAAAATGTTTTTCTAATATTACAACAGCAAGCGAACATTCAAAGAGGAGATTAAATGTTTAAGAGATACAAATGGCAAAATCGTAGATGAAGAAAAAAAAATAGCAAATATATTAAATGATTACTTTTCACAAGTTTTTACAAAGGAAGATTCTGACAACATGCCCCACATGTCATCCAGTTCTTATCCAGTTTTAAATAACTTTAGCATAACTGAGGCAGAAGTGTTAAAGGGACTAGGAGCTCTTAAAATAAACAAATCCCCTGGGCCGGATGAGATCCTCCCAGTAGTACTCAAAGAAATGAAAGAAGTAATTTACAAACTGCTAACCAAGATCATGCAGCAGTCTCTTGACACAGGGGTGGTACCGACAGACTGGAAAATTGCAAACGTAATACCGATCCACAAAAAGGGAAACAAAACTGAACCAGGTAACTACAGACCAGTAAGCCTGACTTCTATTATATGCAAACTTATGGAAACTATAATAAGATCCAAAATGGAAAATTACCTATATGGTAACAGGGTCCTGGGAGACAGTCAACATGGTTTTAGGAAAGGGAGATCGTGTCTAACTAACTTGCTTGATTTTTTTGAGGATACAACATCAATAATGGATAATTGCGAAGCATATGATGTGGTTTATTTAGATTTCCAGAAAGCTTTTGACAAAGTCCCGCACAAAAGATTAATTCTCAAACTGAACGCAGTTGGGATTCAAGGAAACACATGTACATGGATTAGGGAGTGGTTAACATGCAGAAAACAGAAAGTACTTATTAGAGGAAAAACCTCAGAATGGAGTGTGGTAACCAGCGGTGTACCACAGGGATCAGTATTAGGTCCTCTGCTATTCCTAATCTACATTAATGATTTAGATTCTGGTATAGTAAGCAAACTTGTTAAATTTGCAGACGACACAAAAGTAGGAGGAGTGGCAAACACTGTTGCAGCAGCAAAGGTCATTCAAAATGATCTAGACAAGATTCAGAACTGGGCAGACACATGGCAAATGACATTTAATAGAGAAAAGTGTAAGGTACTGCACGCAGGAAATAAAAATGTACATTATAAATATCATATGGGAGATACTGAAATTGGAGAAGGAATCTATGAAAAAGACCTAGGAGTTTTTGTTGACTCAGAAATGTCTTCATCTAGACAATGTGGGGAAGCTATAAAAAAGGCTAACAAGATGCTCGGATACATTGTGAAAAGTGTTGAATTTAAATCAAGGGAAGTAATGTTAAAACTGTACAATGCACTAGTAAGACCTCATCTTGAATATTGTGTTCAGTTCTGGTCACCTCGCTATAAAAAAGATATTGCTGCTCTAGAAAGAGTGCAAAGAAGAGCGACCAGAATTATTCCAGGCTTAAAAGGCATGTCATATGCAGACAGGCTAAAAGAATTGAATCTGTTCAGTCTTAAAACATTA
The DNA here is from genome assembly GCF_017654505.1 of Polyodon spathula. Lineage (NCBI taxonomy): Eukaryota > Metazoa > Chordata > Actinopteri > Acipenseriformes > Polyodontidae > Polyodon > Polyodon spathula. The sequence continues at coordinate 14,802,575 of NC_054554.1, forward strand.
CTGTAGAGTAACTGAATTTTGCCCAAAAAACTGGGCCCAAAACCAAAAGCCTTAACTAAATTAAATAAATATTTATGATCTACATGATCAAAAGCTTTCTCCTGATCTAAAGAAATTAGACCAGCTTTAAAACCCAAGAGCTTGGAGGCTGCTATTAGATCACTAATCAGAAAGACATTATCAAATATTGATCTGCCGAGGACATTGTACGTTGGATCAAAATGCACCACAAAACTCATCACTTTGCGCAACCTATTCACCAAAGTTTTTGATAAAATTTTGTAATCTGTACAAAGGAGACTTAATGGACGCCAGTTCTTTATATTGCATAAGTCTCCTTTCATTGGTATCAAAGTCAATACTGCATGCCGACAGCTCAAAAGCACTTCCTTTTCCTCAATACTCTCAAGTACCACTTCAAACAAGTTTTTTTTTCCGACTGTAGACCAGAAAGTCTTATAGAATTCCATTGTTATACCATCATTCCCTGGTGCTTTACCATTGTTCAATCCCACAAGAGAATCAGATAACTCCTGGAAAGTTAACTTTTTCTCCAACTGATCCTTTTCTTCTTCAGGAACCTGGACCAGACCTTCTAGGAACTATTGAGTTTTACCAGACTCATCCCCAGCCTCTGCTGTGAACAAGTCAGAGTAAAAACCCAAACTGTTCTCCTGGATGACCTCAGGTTTGCTCAGTAGTTGTCCTTGTTCCTTCCGTACACAATAAATAAGTTTACTCTGATCAGTTCTCTTGCCTAAAAACATAAAACCTATCAAGTCTAACTAGTGAAAAATGTCCAGCACTCCCATTCACCCAAGTATACTGGCGATCATCAGGTTTCATCAATCTCCACACATCCTCTAGATCATGCTCTCTTAAGACAGAGACCAGCTCACTGACTGACCTTGGATGGGGTTCAGAGCCATTCCTATCAATGTTGTTATCTACTTGTGGCAGAGCAAAGCTCTGCCCTTTTAAATTGGCAGGGATGGGGTTAACTTCCCCTGCCTGCCTGGGTTTATTATGTTCAGGTGGCTGGGGTTGATTAGTTGATTAGGTTGATTAACGATCAATCAGCGCCCAGCCACCTGATATAAAAGGAGGCCTCAGCTTCTCATTTGGGAGAAGGGAGCTGAGGAAGCAGGTTGGTGTTTGTTTTGTGGTTTTTGAATTTTCTAAATCCAGTGAAGGCATTGCCCAGCCTGGAAACTTTATTTTTGTGAGTTTTATTTTTGCTTTATTTGTGTTTGAGTATCTGTTATTTTGCCCTTGTGCACTTTATTTTTGTTTATTTATAATAAAACAGTTATTTTTTTGAACTACAGACTGTTTCTGGGCCTCTATCCACTCGCCAGCCTGCCACATTTGGTGTCAGAAGTGGGATAGCGCCACCTAGAGGCTCAGAGCAGTATTTTTGTTTTGTTTGGTGGAATTTTTGGGATAATTTTTTTTTTTTTTTTTTTTTTTTTTTTTTTTGAAAAAAAAAAAAAAAAAAAAATGGGAAAGAAGAGCAGACAGCGGCAAAGGCAGGAAAAGCAGCTGAAGAAATGTAAGCTGCTGCAGCCACCGCTGGAGGACCCGGCCAGCCTCTTCCCCTGGTGTTCCTGGTGCGGGAAGGAAGACCATCGTTGGCGGTCCTGCCCAGACGTGCCACCGGCAAACTGGTGTGGCCGGTGTGAGGAGGACGGCCACAACTGGGCAGGATGCCCCTACAACCAGGCCCAGGAAGAGGTGCCGTGTTCACCCCGGGCATCAGGGGCCACCCCACTACCTCCAGCACCACCACCTTCACCACCGTCCCAGGAGATCTGGGACTGGTTGATGCACCCTGAGGCAGACCTCGTCCACGATCTCCCCATAGTTATCAACACGCTGTGGCGTCGAGATGGGGAGAGGTGGGAACAGTGGGAGGAACAACACCACCCGGCGTCCTTCCCAGAGGTTGCCCTCATGGTGGTTAATTACCTGGCGGTAGACATGGGAGATCCACCGGTCACTCCAATAAAGAGAGGTGAGCCGCCTTCCCGAGAGCCAGAGAGGGGTGAGCCGCCTTCCCGGGAGCCAGAGAGGGGCGAGGAGCTGCCGTCGCTCCCAGAGCCAGAGAGGGGCGAGGAGCTGCCGTCGCTCCCAGAGCCAGAGAGGGGCGAGGAGCTGCCGTCGCTCCCAGAGCCAGAGAGGGGCGAGGAGCTGCCGTCGTCCCCAGAGCCAGAGAGGGGTGAGGAGCTGCCGTCGTCCCCAGAGCCAGAGAGGGGTGAGGAGCTGCCGTCGTCCCCAGAGCCAGAGAGGGGTGAGGAGCTGCCGTCGTCCCCAGAGCCAGAGAGGGGTGAGGAGCTGCCGTCGTCCCCAGAGCCAGAGAGGGGTGAGGAGCTGCCGTCGTCTCCCAGAGCCAGAGAGGGGTGAGGAGCTGCCGTCGTCCCCAGAGCCAGAGAGGGGTGAGGAGCTGCCGTCGCTCCCAGAGCCAGAGAGGGGTGAGGAGCTGCTGTCGCTCCCAGAGCCAGAGAGGGAGGAGGATCTGCTGTCGCTCCCAGAGCCAGAGAGGGAGGAGGAGCCTCCGTCACTCCCAGAGCCAGAGAGGGAGGAGGATCTGCTGTCGCTCCCAGAGCCAGAGAGGGAGGAGGATCTGCTGTCGCTCCCAGAGCCAGAGAGGGAGGAGGATCTGCTGTCGCTCCCAGAGCCAGAGAGGGAGGAGGATCTGCCGTCGCTCCCAGAGCCAGAGAGGGAGGAGGAGCTGCCGTCACTCCCAGAGCCAGAGAGGGAGGAGGATCTGCTGTCGCTCCCAGAGCCAGAGAGGGAGGAGGATCTGCCGTCGCTCCCAGAGCCAGAGAGGGAGGAGGATCTGCCGTCGCTCCCAGAGCCAGAGAGGGAGGAGGATCTGCCGTCGCTCCCAGAGCCAGAGAGGGAGGAGGAGCTGCCGTCGCTCCCAGAGCCAGAGAGGGTGAGGAGCCGCCGTCGCTCCCAGAGCCAGAGAGGGAGGAGGATCTGCCGTCGCTCCCAGAGCCAGAGAGGGAGGAGGAGCCGCCGCCGCTCTCAGAGCCAGAGGGAGCCGGGCCGCCGCCGCCGCCTCCGCCACCAGAGGGAGCCGGGCCGCCGCCGCCGCCTCCGCCACCAGAGGGAGCCGGGCCGCCGCCGCCGCCTCCGCCACCAGAGGGAGCCGCCACCAGAGGGAGCCGCCGCCTCCGCCACCAGAGGGAGCCGGGCCGCCGTCGCCGCCTCCGCCACCAGAGGGAGCCGGGCCGCCGCCGCCGCCTCCGCCACCAGAGGGAGCCGGTCCGCCGTCGCCGCCTCCGCCACCAGAGGGAGCCGGGCCGCCGTCGCCGCCTCCGCCACCAGAGGGAGCCGGGCCGCCGTCGCCGCCTCCGCCACCAGAGGGAGCCGGGCCGCCGTCGCCGCCTCCGCCACCAGAGGGAGCCGGTCCGCCGTCGCCGCCTCCGCCACCAGAGGGAGCCGGGCCGCCGTCGCCGCCTCCGCCACCAGAGGGAGCCGGGCCGCCGTCGCCGCCTCCGCCACCAGAGGGAGCCGGGCCGCCGTCGCCGCCTCCGCCACCAGAGGGAGCCGGGCCGCCGTCGCCGCCTCCGCCACCAGAGGGAGCCGGGCCGCCGTCGCCGTGCTACCTTGGAGATTCGGGGCCCCCTCAACCAAAGAAGGCTTGGGGGCTCCGACATCAACCCCGCCCACCACCACCCACCATAACAGCCCACCCAAGGGGGGGGGGGTGGTGGGGGGGGGGGGGGGGGGGGGGGGGGGGGGGGGGGGGGGGGGGGGGGGGGGGGGGGGGGGGGGGGGAGGGGGGAGTTGGCCGATTGGGGCCGGTGTACGTTGTACATGGGGGGAGGTGTGTGGCAGAGCAAAGCTCTGCCCTTTTAAATTGGCAGGGATGGGGTTAACTTCCCCTGCCTGCCTGGGTTTATTATGTTCAGGTGGCTGGGGTTGATTAGTTGATTAGGTTGATTAACGATCAATCAGCGCCCAGCCACCTGATATAAAAGGAGGCCTCAGCTTCTCATTTGGGAGAAGGGAGCTGAGGAAGCAGGTTGGTGTTTGTTTTGTGGTTTTTGAATTTTCTAAATCCAGTGAAGGCATTGCCCAGCCTGGAAACTTTATTTTTGTGAGTTTTATTTTTGCTTTATTTGTGTTTGAGTATCTGTTATTTTGCCCTTGTGCACTTTATTTTTGTTTATTTATAATAAAACAGTTATTTTTTTGAACTGCAGTCTGTCTCTGGGCCTCTATCCACTCGCCAGCCTGCCACACTACTGTACAATTAAAACCCCACCTAAGAAAACCACATCCTCAGGCTGACACCGTGCCAGTACTTTATTCAGAGTTTGGAAGAATAACAGTCTCTCTCTCCCATCATTTTGAGCATAAAGATTTAGAAAGACAAGAGTCTTACTACAAATACTCACTTTAACTTTTAATAGCTGCCCTTGAACCTCTTCACTCACAACAAAAAAGTCCAGTTTAAAATCCTTAGAAAATAAAATCGCGACTTCTGCACTGAAATCAGTGCCATAGCTCAGTACAACCTCCCTGTCCCATTGTTTAAACCAATATACTTCCACTTCTAATATTCTCTGAGTTGTTGAGAGATTGGCCGCACTGCTAACACTAACAGAGACCGCGTCTCTTCTCACAGCTAAACTATTCCCGAAGTCATCACAATGAGAGACTACAGTTTCTGAGCACACATCATGTTTCGCTGAATTAATCTCCTAAGTTTTTATTTTCCTCTTTTTTCCAGGCATTTTAAAGTCAATATTTGGATTAATCATCTGCCCACCCTTCTCCAATTCATCCTCTGATTGTATCTCTGCACTGTTACTATCCCTTTTTAGATTTCTTTCTATGTTCTCAGTATCTGTATTTTTAACCATTCTGGTGCATGTTTTGGAAACATTTGAATCATCAGCAGCCTCATTAAGAGACCCCAATTCTTCCACAACATTATCAGTTTATTGAACTCTTTGATATGCCGGTTCTGTTCACAAAGAGGTATGGGATATGCTTGAGCTTGGGGTGATTGAACCTTCCAGGAGCGAGTGGTGCAGTCCAATTGTCATAGTGGCCAAGAAAGAAGGCACCAACCGCTTCTGCTTGGATTTCAGAAAGGTAAACGCTATTGCTAAGTTCGATGCATATCCCATGCCTCGGGTCGACAAACTTTTAGACAGACTGGGAAAAACGAGGTTTATTTCCACTCTGGCCCTGACGAAGGGATACTGGCAAATCCCTTTAACCCGCAGCTCCAGAGAGAAAACCATATTTTCAACACCAGTGGGGCTGTTACACTTTAAAACCATGCCATCTGGGCTACATGGGGCGCCCGCTGCTTTTCAGAGACTGATGGACCAGGTTTTACACTGACATCATGAATATGCAGCAGCGTATATTGATGACGTGGTGATATACAGCTCCACCTGGAGAGAGCATTTGGCTACGGTTACAGCTGTTCTTCAGTCTCTAAGTGCAGCCCGGCTGACAGCTAACTTGAGGAAATGTGTGTTTGCCAAAACAGAGACTCAATATTTGGGATTTTTAAGGGGGAATGGAAGGGTGAGACCTGTAGTCACCAAAATCCAGGCTTAGGTTGATGCAGCGATCCCCAAAACCAAGTCTCAGGTGAGGTCACTACTGGGCTTAGCCAGTTATTACTGCAGCTTCATCCCCAAGTACACCACAGTGGTTAACCCGTTAGTCGACCTCACCAAATAGAGTGCTCCAAATTTAATTAAATGGTCAGCTGAGTGTCAGGGAGCGTTTGATACTATTAAGCGTACACTTTGCCAGGCCTCCACTCTTATCACACCGGATTTCACCAAGAGATACATCCTCCACACCGACACATCGGATGTAGGTTTGGGTGCAGTCTTGTCCCAAAAAGTAGCTGGAGTAGAGCACCCGATATTGTACCTGAGTAAAAAAATGTTACCTCGGGAACGCAACTACTCCGTAGTCGAAAAAGAGTGTTTGGCCATTAAATGGGCTACTCACTCTTTACGATACTACCTGCTGGGACATTCATTTGATCTGGTCACAGACCATGACCATTCGATCTGGTCACAAATCTTCCCCCCGACCTGTGAGGGCGCTAAAGAACGAGAGGAGAAGTATCTGGAAGGGCTGGCCTGACAGTTCGTTTCCGGGACAGGGAAGTGGGTCAGCCTGGAAAGAAGAGAGACTCTGTTGTAAGACCGTACTGATTTGAAAGGTAAACAAGAGGCAGCTGCAAGTAATAAGACAGCTGCAACCGTTTACCTAGATATCATGCGGGATTACATACAGGGGCCATAGGGGTGCTGATCTTTTCCTTCATTTGGGTAAAACGTTTGGAGAAAGAAGGAGCGAGAGTGGAAGTCACTGTGTTTTTGTGATATAAGTGTTGTGTTTGTTTATTAACTGTCTGTGTTTGTTTCACTATAGACAGTTAAAGCACTACTCCGGAGCTGTCGCAAAGGGTCAGCACTGTCCGGAGCACCCCTGCACACCACAGTATCCGTGTATTCACCACGCACCCTCACGTCTGCACTCACCCAGGACTGGTGACCGTGTGTTCATTTTTGTTCAGGACTGTGCCCTGCTTTGTTATCCCTGTGCTTTACACATTGTTGTGTATAGCCGGGGATCTATTATTTTACGGTCACCAGACCTGGATTATAAATAAAAGCACCTTTGCACTGGAAACTGTTGTCTGCCTGTCACTCCTGCATCGCATCACCGCTGCACCTGTTCCCCTCCACTAGCCACTTTGCCACAGGGGTCCACACACCTTAAGCTATGCCAAAGCATTGAAGCAACCAGATTATTAATTATTAAAACTCTACTTCTATAGTAGAGCTTTAACAAACCACCTTCAACTGCAATCTCCCCTTCACATGATCTAACACTCCCTCCCAGTTTTCTAGTCTACAATCTCCCCTTCACCTGATCAACCACTCCCTCCCAGTTCTCTAGTCTGCAATCTCCCCTTCACCTGATCTAACACTCCCTCCCAGTTCTCTAGTGCTGTACCCTCTCCTCCCAGGAACATTCTGCAATCTTCCCTTCACCTGATCTAACACTCCCTCCCAGTTCTCTAGTGCTACACCATCTCCTCCCAGGAACACTCCGATATGCCGAAACACCCTCTTGTTTCACTGCAACTCTCCCCATAAATCAGGCGGTCTGGTACACTCCCAATCACCCCTCAAAAAAGTCTTGCTTTTAGCCCAATTTACACAAGCAGATGGCACTTTCTCAAAGATATCCTGGCAGTAACTTAAAGCCTTAATATCCCGACTATTTGTCACAATCACTGCTATGTCATCTGCATAGGCCACTAAGAGCGGCCATGTAAGAGCTGCCTGAGTTTCTCAATAATGGGCTCAATGGAGAGGGAATATAATATCCCAGACAGACAGCACCCTTGACAGATGCCTATCTGCACTGGGAAAAGAGAGCTCAACATACTATTTACCTTCAGCACACTGAACACATTATTATAGAGCAACTGAGTTTTCTCCACAAAATTAGGGTTAAAATCAAATTCTCTAAAAACACTTAATAAATATTTATGGTCTACCCAATCAAATGATTTTTCTTTGTCCAGTGAAATTAGACCAGCTTTAAAACCAAAAAACTTGGAGGCTGCTATTAGAGCCTAAATTAAAAACATATTATCAAAAATAGATCTGTTGGGTACACAATATGATTGATTGGGGTGCACAATATATCAATTTGTCAATGTCTTAGACAGGATTTTCTAATTAGAGAAAAGGAGGCTTACAGGACACATGTAATTCAAATTACACAGATCTCCTTTTTTGGTAACAAAGTCAACACTGCATGCCTGCAGCTTAGAGGCAGCTTTTTGCTGTATACTTTCCCTGATGACTTCAAAAAGGTCTCTCCCCACATAAGACCAAACCACCTCAAATAACTCAACTGGCAGTCCATCAATACCAGGTGCTTTACCATTATTGAGCCCAGCTAAAGCTTCATGGAGTTCTTGAAAAGTTAATCCTTCCTCAAGCCTCTCCTTATCCTCTTCAGGAACCTGGGCCAGACCTTTGAGAAACTGCTGGGCCTCCTGGGACTCCTCTACAGCCTCAGCCATGTACAAATCCATGTAAAAAGCTACAGCATGCCTCTGGATCGCCTCAGGTTACCTCAGCTCCTGCCCAGTCGAGGTCAATAAACAATGAATTATCTTGCACTAAGCTGCCTTTTTCTCCTGTGAAAGATTTTGAAACCTGGAGTGCACTAGCGCCCCCTGCACCAGCGCATCCAACAGATCATTTAGGGTTTGTTTTTTGTTTGTTTTGTTTTCAAGCTTTCAAACAGTTTGTTATCATAGCAGACTGCAGAGCTCTACGTAGCTCAGTGATGTCCTCCTCCAGCTCTCTCATGACTATAGCAGTGCTCTGTGTGGCGTGTTCAGTGTACTGTTGACAAAGCAACTTCACCTGCACTTTTACCAATTCCCACCACTGCCTTAATGAAGGAAAGGCATGTTTTTGCATTTTTTGCCATCTTTCCCCCCCAAAATTTAAACATTTTAAAAAGTGTTCATCTTGTAACAGTTATATGTTAAAATGCCAATACCTCCTTTTTGCGGTGAGAGAAGTGCCGCAGAGTTCAACAGGGTTCTCCCCCTTTGAGATCCTATACGGCCGGCAGGCTTGCGGCATTCTCAACCTGCTGAGAGAGGGGTGGGAGGAGCACAAAGGCTCGTCTAAAAATGTAAGGACAGGAATAATAATTTTCAAATTGACCATACTATGGTCTGAGAAACCAACTGGAAGAATAGAACTATTTCTCTATTAGTTTTGTTTAAAACTATAAAATCTGGCCAAAGATACTAGCCCATGAGACCCTTTTGCCCATGTGAACTGTCTGCCATTAGGGTGCAGATTCCTTCTAGTATCACCAGTTCATGTAGTGTTAAAATAACAAGCAGCTCCCTGACTGAGCTGAGGTGTTTCTATCTAATTGCTCATTTTCAGTGCAGTTGAAATCCCCTGCCAACAGAACAATCTCCTCAGACTGATACTAAGCCAGCACTCCATTCAGGGTTTTTTTTTTTAAAAAACACCCTCTCTCTTCAATTATTTGGAGCATAAATGTTAATAAAAACTAAGGTTGTATTTCTCACCCATACCTGAACCATTAATAATCATCCTTTAATTATATTACTGTAAAGGAGTATGGAGTAAAACATTTTGCAAATAAAATGGCTACTCCTGCACTAGCATTAGAGCCTTGGCTGAGAAATGATGTCCCCTCCCACTCACTGACCCAGTCTGTCTGATTTTTATCGTCAGTGTGTGAGAAAACTGACACTCACTCTTTTTTTTTTTAACTAAATACTCAAAAAGTGACATTCCTTTTACTGTATCTCTACATCCATTCACATTCAGAGTCCCCAAAGTAAGGTTTAGCATTAAGAGATTATAAAGAAAATGAGGACATTAGAGTACACATCAAGTAAACAGGAAAAAGAAAAAGTACTTGAAGGTGTTTAAACATTATCATCACATTTTAGAGTAGCATGTACTTTACTCATCACATTCTTCAGTCTACTGTCTCTCTTTCTATCCCTAAAGTTTGAGTATTGAGCATCACCTGCTGAGCCGAGCTCAGAAACAGCTTGATACCGGGAAAGTGATCTCACTAATCCCCCTCCTTCCTTTAATCATTTTTTAAAAAGCTTGAATACTCTCAGCGCTGTACCCTCCTCTCAATTGCTGACTAGCTGACAGCTTGGAAGTGAAGGAGGAGTCAGTGTCACTGCCTTCCTCATCACTCACCATGCTGTCTTCAATCATACTGTTCTCAGTGCTCTGACTTCCTAATCAAGCACCTGTCTCTCTCTCTGTGCTTTCAGAAAACCATCCACGTTTTGTAGCACCCTGGTGCTTCAATCCCTCTTTCCTCTTCCTATTGGGGAATTTAAATTGTCCCTGTCCATCTTCCCCTGAAACCACCACTCCCTGATTTCTGCTCTGTGGAATTCCTTGTTCCTCCAGCACTTCATCCCCCCTCATGTCTTTCTGTACAGCAGTTATAACCTGCGCTCCTAGCTCTGCCTGCTCACCGTCTCCTACAGTGCCTGAGATTTTCTTACTCGCTGGTTCTCAAGCCTCAGCCCCAGCAATCCCTGTTGTCTCATGCATTACCTGTCCTCCTGCATCCCCTGAAGCTCATTGTCATTGCTATTAATCCTTTCAGCTCCCAATTCCTCTGCCATATTCCCTGCTTGCCCAACTCCCTGACCGGTCGTCTCTGCAGTATCTTCCACGGGATTGCTCTCCCCTGAGGTCCCTTCCCCCGCATTGCAGTTTTCCCCATCACCTCGCTTACAATTTTTTGCTTTATGCCCTTAATGACCACATTTAAAACATTTCATTAATTCAGAGGAAGCAAACACAACATATTCACTCCAATCTATTCGAAATGTTAATACAATGTTAAGATCTCCATTAATATCATTCAGCAACATATACAGCTGTCTCCAGAAAGAAACAGCATGTTTCAATTCAGGAGATTTACAGCCTAGAGGGACCATTGAAGTTCCTGACATAATCTATCTCTGTCTGTTCAGCTCTCTAACAATGAGCTCATTACTCAAAAATGGCAGAATATTTGAAATTGTTATTTTTTGAGCAGGGGCTGCAAGTGGCAAAACAGAAACAAGATCCCCGTATTTGTGCACTATTCTCTGCACCAACTCTTCTTCGTTCATAAACACAACGACAGCTTTATTCATTCCTGATGCTGACCTGATATTTGCACATCCTACAGCTTAACCCAGTTCACTCTACACAAACGCTGCAAGCACTCCCGACAGACAAACAACAATAGTAGATAGATAGAAGTTTCAAACTTGAGAATGTCATTCAGTAAATGGAAGTAATTTTCATTTATTTATCTTTTTCAGAATATATCCATATATCAGCTATTTACTTTTACAACAAAAGCAGAAATAACATCTACTGTGACTGGATACAGAAAATAAATAAAAAATCTTAACAGCCTTAATGCCTGGCCACACTGGCAACTTTTGTCGATGGAAACAAGAGGAACACAGTTGTTGTCTTCGTGTTGCCTTGAAGTTTAAGGTGGTCACACGAGAGACAAGCCTGCGGTCGACAAGCTGGTGACAAGCTGGCAACAACATAATGCAAACCAATCATAATGGAACTTTATGTCACGAGACGTAAACATGCTGCAAAGGAAGACATAAAAATGTACTAATTACATTATAACAAATTATATAAATAAATAAATAATGAAGTAAATAAATAAAAATGAAATAACGAAATAAATTTATAATCTATTATTTATTTATGTATTTTTAAAAAAATTCATACATGGAAACTGCATACATGGCAAATTAATTTAAAATAAAACATATTTAAAAAAAATACGCTACATGTGTATTTTATCATTGTAGATTTGTATTTATAGCTTAAATATGTTATTGTAATCGTGGACATTAATATTCGCTTCTCCACATACACACTATATTGCACATCTATAGACTACATATAATTAATTGGATGAAACGCAGGAATCAGAATGCATCATATGCACTGTCTGTCTGATGTTATGGTTGAGCCTTATCATCACATGACACTACTATCAAATTTGATTGGCTGGTACTGAAAATGTTATCCTTGTCTTGCCTGTAAAATAAAACATTGTCCTAAGTGGGAGACATGTCGCCAGGGTGTTGCCCAGGGTGATTACATGAGGCGACAAGTCGGCAACATCTGTCGCCCCCTTGCTGCTGTCAAATAATGTCACCTGTGTGACCAGGTCTTAAAACTTAAACACTTCAAAGAATAAAAAACAAAATACAGCTGAACCTACAGTAAAACAGTGAATCCTTAATATTTACAATTCAGTGAACATCAGCATCATAATAAATTTAAACCTGCAACAAACTTTAGCTGTGTTGATATCTATTGCACTTGCTTCATTGTTGATTCCTTGATATGTTGCATTTATTTTTTACCGTTGTTGAGTTTCATCTACAATTCGTGATTGAGTTGGCTCCCTTTTTTAATTTGATGGGGCTGTCTTGTAGGTGGTCTACAGGGAGTGTCTATTTTAATTTATGCTTGAAACAGGTGGAAAATCTGTCAGAAAAGGTTTTCCCAATGTTGGTGTTTCGAAATGGCAGTTTAATGAATCACTCACTATTTAAGAAAAAATGTAAACACAAAATTCTCGGTAAACATTTCTAAAAAAAATGGAAAGACTGAAATAGAGGCCAATATTTCTTTTTTTTTTTTTTTTTTTAAGTATTTTCTATTATGTATTCTCCTTAGAGATACATGTGTAAAAACATGTTATTCTGTGACATGAGGGACCTTACAATATTTCCTGAAAGTTTTGTTGAAAAATTTTGATGTTTGGACAAATTACAAGACATTGTTTTACCTGAGTGATTGCAATAACATAATACACATTTATTCTCAGAATCTTTATAAGTAAAAATGGATACTGATCTCGATTTATTGTCTCAAAATAAATATTTATAAATTTAATAACAGTATTCATTCCATTATTATCAGTAATAAGGGGGAAAAAAAAACGTACCTGATGCATTTAGTTCATGAAATTGTATAAACTTATATCCACTTGTCTGTTGATATTTGTAAATGTTGTAAAAACACATTAAAACACAGAATCAATGTTCTAACATAATTATAAGTCAAATACATCAGATTTAGAGATTGCTGTGGCTTGGGCAGTGCACCAGGAGGAGGGGAATTTTTTTGGAAGGTGAGTACTGTTAGACTCAAATGACAATTTGGGTGCTTCAGAGCATGATACAAGACAAAGGTTTTGGCTCAACAGACAAACAATTTTAAATTTTTGTCAGAAGTTGGAGGGTGATTTAAAAAGCAAAACCTTGAATAATTGTGCAGTGCCTCTTCTTGCAAAAATTACCAGTGTCCTACATTTTTATGCTAGTGGATCATTTCAGAGATCTGTGAGATTAAGTTCTGGGGTAAGCCAACCTTTCATTTACAGATATATCTCACAGTTTACAGAGGCTATGTTAAGGAGAACAAACGTCCTGTTCCCCCGTTCAGCTGAGGAGAACAACTAACACAACTTTTTTTCACAAAGTTTATGGCTTCCCCTAGGTCCTAGGTGCTGTTGATTGCACCCACATTGCTATAGTGGCACCAAGGGACACAGAAGCTGCTTTTCGAAACAGAAAGACATTCCATTCAATCAATCTGCAAGTCACTTGTAATACTGACTACATAATAACTGACCTGTGTGCCAATTTCCCATGATCGTGTCATGATGCGTACATTTTACAGTCAGGGCTATAGTAGTTGTTTGAAATCTACCAGATTACAGATGGATGGCTATTTTGGCATGCTGTATTTAACCTTAATTTAATGTATTTAATTGTATTTATTACATGAGCTCAAAATTGCCATAGCAATCTAATTGTAGATACACACAGGATTAAGCACAAACTCTAATCCTCCTTTAATATCACCCGAGGGTCACGTCGATGTTGCTATAAACAGCCACAGGAAATGTTACAATGTATTCTAATCAAACTCCACAGCACTGTTTACAGCAAGAACACTGTGTTATTGTATTCCTATAGCATCCTACATCACCATACTCAGGACATCAAGAATAGATGTTCAGTCAGGAAACTCATGAAATAGATTACTTATTAAAGTTTAGACTAGATAACACTACTACATAATACATATTTTGACACTGCATTCCTTGCCTTGTGAGGTACCCCTCCCCACAAATTAGGTCACAGATGTGAAGAGGCTGACCGTAAGGAAGGAGGGGAAGGATAGCTACCTTGCCCCCGTTAGACAAAGCCAAAAAGTAGGTGGGGGCAAGATACTGTATAAATCTTTTCCTTGCCGATCATTGGGTTGTAAAAAAATTAAATATTCAAGAATCCAGTACCCACTATATGAAAAATATGAAAGCATATTATCCAACAGTGAATTTCTAATTTCCAAACGTGAAAAAAACATCAAAAAAATCCAATTATAACATGTCAAAGAAACAACATAACTTACTTAAACTCTCCTAAATAAATACCTGCTGTGTTTAGTTCGTCCAGTTTTATAGCTTTAACTGGTGTGTTCTTTTGAACATTAAGTAATTTACTATTCAAACACAATGGCTTTGAAAGATAAATTGGGCTGGAAAGATTCTATTAAAGTATAAATCTGTGTTTTTGTACTCACAACTGTGCCGGGAAGGTGGCACAAGTAAGAGCTGGAGTCACCCTGGTACTGCAGTGCTGCAGGACTGTTCCTTTATTGCCTCATTTGCGTGTTTCATTTGCTTCTATCTAAGCTGGATTTGAATCCCAGTCTCAGGAGATAAGAAAACAAAGCTCTACACCTGCACTGTGGCACACATAGGGCACCTGTCTCAGATAAGGGGCTTCTTTCCCCACACTGCTTCTTAGCCCTCACCTTTCAAAAGCACACAATTTAGAGTTTAGCTGATAAAACTCAAGGCTGACAGGCACTATTTTCTATTTGTAACAATGGTTCAGATTACTGGGCTATGTTATTTTCAGTAAAGGTTCAACACAATCATAATATCTGTCTGTTCTACTGATTGCAGCCCAGGTTCAAACTGTAAAAATCATGCTATTCAATGCCTATAAAATGCTTGTAAACTGTAACATCTTAAAATGGGAATAGATAGACAGGTCCTCATTATGTGGCCAGGAGCTTAACTGTTTGGATTTGGCCCTGATGTGGGGCATGTTCTCATAGTATACACTGGCTCCATTAACTACACTGAAAGTTTGAATGAACACATTAGCTTAATTAAAGTCCATCAAACAATACTCCACTTATACCCTGATGGCAGTGGTTGTTTTCAGTGCATCCTGGATATCAATACAATTGAGCATGCTTGGGATAAACCTGAAAAACGCATTTGTCATCATGGTCCTCTGCCTACATTTCTGCGCGAATCAAGTGAAATATAACTGACTGAATATTAATGACATCTTCTGTTGCCTTGTGGAGTTTATGCCACAGTGTGACTTTAAGTATTTAATTTTTCTGTTAAAAGGAAAATGCAACTGTTAATGCTAGTAACAAATTAGTCAACAATGTGGTCACAAGTCTAGTCTATTAGTCCATTAAGTCTTAAGATTTCCCAGCTTTGTATTATTTAGCACTCTTATGATTATATAAAGTCTGTATTGTTAAATTAATTAAAGTTTAGTATCATTGATTTAAAATATTTAAATGTATTTATCTAAATGCTAGAAGTATCAGAAACAAAATTCTAGAACTTGAAGCTACTGCACTAACAGGTAACTAAGATGTGATAGGTGTTACAGAAACGTGGTTGTCTGAGAGTGATGGGGACGAATATAATATTTGTGGGTATACACTGTATAGGAAAGACAGGCAGGACAGAAGAGGAGGAGGGGTGGTGCTATACATAAGAAACAGTCTTGAAGCCCAGGTGTTAAACCTGGACAAAGAAAATAGACGAATCAATATGGGTCAGAATAACAGACAAAAATTCAAAGGGCATAATAATAGGAGCATGCTATAGACCGCCAGATTAAGATGGTGAGCACAATAATCTGTTATACAATGACATTAGAAATGTGTGTAGCAAAGGAGAAGCCATACTAATGGGGGATTTCAACTTCCCCCAAATAAAATGGGAAAACCCGGTGGGTAGTGCGAAGGATGAAATAGAAATGGTGGAAATGACAAATGACTGCTTCCTAACACAATTTGTCAAGGCACTGACTAGAAGGGAGGCATGCCTTGATTTAGTCTTTTCAAATAACGAAGATAGAATAACTAAAACAGAGGTCAGAGAACCACTGGCAAACTCAGACCACAACATGGTCTCATTTGAAGTGTTTTTTAAATCCCCAAAAGTAATGACTAAAGCTAAGGTTTACAATTTTAGAAAAACAAACTATGAAGGTATGAAATGGAGACTAACAGAACTAGATTGGAGTAAAATAGAGAAAACACCCACAGAAGAAGGATGGTTGTTCTTCAAAAATGTAGTCCTAGAGGTGCAAAACAATTATATCCCTAAAGTAGACAAATCTAAATGTAAAACTAAATTGCCAAAATGGTTTAATAGATCAATTAAAAAAAATATTCAGCGAAAAAAGGCACTTTACAGAGCATTAAAAAAGGACCAAAAAGAAAGTACACAGAAAGAGTACACAGAACTGCAAACGCAAGTCAAAAAGGAAGTTAGAAAGGCCAAGAGAGAAATAGAAATGAACATTGCTAAGGGAGCTAAAACCAATTTAAAAATGTTTTTCTAATATTACAACAGCAAGCGAACATTCAAAGAGGAGATTAAATGTTTAAGAGATACAAATGGCAAAATCGTAGATGAAGAAAAAAAAATAGCAAATATATTAAATGATTACTTTTCACAAGTTTTTACAAAGGAAGATACTGACAACATGCCCCACATGTCATCCAGTTCTTATCCAGTTTTAAATAACTTTAGCATAACTGAGGCAGAAATGTTAAAGGGACTAGGAGCTCTTAAAATAAACAAATCCCCTGGGCCGGATGAGATCCTCCCAGTAGTACTCAAAGAAATGAAAGAAGTAATTTACAAACTGCTAACCAAGATCATGCAGCAGTCTCTTGACACAGGGGTGGTACCGACAGACTGGAAAATTGCAAACGTAATACCGATCCACAAAAAGGGAAACAAAACTGAACCAGGTAACTACAGACCAGTAAGCCTGACTTCTATTATATGCAAACTTATGGAAACTATAATAAGATCCAAAATGGAAAATTACCTATATGGTAACAGGGTACTGGGAGACAGTCAACGTGGTTTTAGGAAAGGGAGATTGTGTCTAACTAACTTGCTTGATTTTTTTGAGGATGCAACATCGATAATGGATAATTGCAAAGCATATGACATGGTTTATTTAGATTTCCAGAAAGCTTTTGACAAAGTCCCGCACAAAAGATTAATTCTCAAACTGAACGCAGTTGGGATTCAAGGAAAAGCATGTACATGGATTAGGGAGTGGCTAACATGTAGAAAACAGTACTAATTAGAGGAAAAACCTCAGAATGGAGTGTGGTAACCAGTGTTGTACCATAGGGATCAGTATTAGGTCCTCTGCTATTCCTAATCTACATTAATGATTTAGAGACAATAAATCAGACAAGATTCAGAACTGGGCAGACACATGGCAAATGACATTTAATAGAGAAAAGTGTAAGGTACTGCACGCAGGAAATAAAAATGTACATTATAAATATCATATGGGAGATACTGAAATTGGAGAAGGAATCTATGAAAAAGACCTAGGAGTTTTTGTTGACTCAGAAATGTCTTCATCTAGACAATGTGGGGAAGCTATAAAAAAGGCTAACAAGATGCTCGGATACATTGTGAAAAGTGTTGAATTTAAATCAAGGGAAGTAATGTTAAAACTGTACAATGCACTCGTAAGATCTCATCTTGAATATTTTGTGCAGTTCTGGTCACCTCGCTATAAAAAAGATATTGCTGCTTTAGAAAGAGTGCAAAGAAGAGCGACCAGAATTATTCCAGGCTTAAAAGGCATGTCATATGCAGCCAGGCTAAAAGAATTGAATCTGTTCAGTCTTGAACAAAGAAGACTACGTGGCGACCTAATTCAAGCATTCAAAATTCTAAAAGGTATTGACAGTGTCGACCCAAGGGACTTTTTCAGCCTGAAAAAAGAAACAAGGACCAGGGATCACAAATGGAGTTTAGACAAAGGGGCATTCAGAACAGAAAATAGGAGGCACTTTTTTACACAGAGAATTGTGAGGGTCTGGAATCAACTCCCCAGTAATGTTGTTGAAGCTGACACCCTGGGATTCTTCAAGAAGCTGCTTGATGAGATTTTGGGATCAATAAGCTACTAACAACCAAACGAGCAAGATGGGCCGAATGGCCTCCTCTCGTTTGTAAACTTTCTTATGTTCTTATGTTGTTATGTTCTTATATAATTGTGTAGTATTGCTAAAACAAGCTAACAAACGTTTAGTCGATATCAAACATGAAACAGACTCATTCCATTAGCAATTTCATTTTCGTTTCACCAAAGTTTGAAGTGCATCCAAGGCAGTTAAAATCAATGAGAACGTTTTGAAAAATCACAAGGTTGCCAATCCATTATAATTTAATCATTCCTTAATTACAAGCTCTCTCTAAAACAGAATTCTGGTCAGTCCTTTTGACTGATATGTAACTGTACACTCTTGTTATGTGTAGACCTCTTTTTCAATTCAGATCTATAACACAGCATTTCATTTATGCTTGGATAAAGGCACCTAAATAAATAAATAAATAAATAAATAATACATTTTGTAAAACTCAAAATTGTCAGATCCTACTTTTTGCAAAACAGATATCTGATTAAGCAAATTATCCTTTTAAACCTGCTTCCTGACAAGAGGTGAAAACGGCATGTATCTTCGGTCACCATTTTAACATCCAACTGTGATTAATTGCTGTTTTTTTTTTTCTTCAATGGCCACCTACAAGTTTAACTGACCTTTCTGAATTTTCTGGGCTGAACAAAGTAAGAGGAGCTGATTATTGTCCAACCACAAAACTCAAACTTCAGCCAGACCTGTCAAATAACCAATGAATCAGACAATCTCCACCTCGTTGATAACCTTCTGGTAATGTCAGTGCCCCCCTTACCTTTCAGAATGGATTCTTCCTTCCTGAATTCCGATTGGTACTCCAACTCATAGTTTTTCTTCTGGTATCCCGGCACACATTTCACATCTTCCGCAACAGCACCTAGAAAAACCTGCAAAAAAAAAAAAAAAAAAAATCATCAACTTCAGCCTTTTTCAATCCACTTTTTCAATTAATGTGTCTCACAAAGACAAATCTGCCCAATTCCAGCCTTGCTGAAGCACCCCCAGATGAGTCCAATTTTCAGCTTTGCTCAACACCTGGTCATCTAATGGTTAGACAGAGACCTGGAGAGGCCTACAAGCCACAGTGTCTCGCACACACGGTGAAATGTGGTGGAGGATCGGTGATGATCTGGGGGTGCTTCAGCAAGGCTTGAATCGGGCAGCTTTGGCATGAATCAAGCCATGTACAAGGTTGTCCTGGAAGAAAACTTGCTTCCTTCTGCTATGACAATGTTCCCCAACTCTGAGGATTGGTTTTTCCAGCAGGACAATGCTCCATGCCACACAGCCAGGTCAATCAAGGTGTGGATGGAGGACCACCAGATCAAGATTCTGTCATGGCCAGCCCAATCTCCAGACCTCAACCCCATTGAAAACCTCTGGAATGTGATCAAGAGGAAGATGGATGGTCACAAGCCATCAAACAAAGCCGATCTGCTTGAATTTTTGCGCCAGGAGTGGCATAAAGTCACCCAACATCAATGTGAAAGACTGGTGGAGAGCATGCCAAGACGCATGAAAGCTGTGTTTGAAAATCAGGGTTATTCCACCAAATATTGATTTCTGAACTCTTCCTAAGTTAAAATATTAGTATTGTGTTGTTTAAAAATGAATATGAACTTATTTTCTATGCATTATTCGAGGTCTGACAACACTGCATCTTTTTTGTTATTTTGACCAGTTGTCATTTTCTGCAAATAAATGCTTTACATGACAATATTTTTATTTGTAATTTGTGAGAAATGTTGTCAGTAGTTTATAGAATAAAACAAAAATGTTCATTTTACCCAAACACATACCTATAAATAGTAAAACCAGAGAAACTGATAATTTTGCAGTGGTCTCTTAATTTTTTCCAGTATATATATATATATATATATATATATATATATATAGACACACACACAATCCAGGACTAGCACGTGAAACAAGCAATCTGACTGGTCGAGCAAGGTTCCAGCTGTCTTTACATTGGATGGATACGGACAGTTGGAGCCCTGTCACAATTCTAAATCACTGCGCTGCCTCACAGAATTTAAAGTATCCACCAATTACCTGCAAAAAATCAATAGTAAGCAGACATGCCGATTTGGATAAAGAACAATTCATGATCTGGAAGGTAACAATAATAATAATAAATAAAATTAATAAAATTGTTGTCTTTAAAGTCCGTCACCCCAACTTTGTCATTAATAATAATGTATTTTTAGTGATTTGTAAACGTTACAGAAAAAAACAAAAATACCCTTATGCACATTATCCACCCCTCTCAGACACAGACCTTGAAAAATTATTGAAATGTGAGAGGTTGTTGTATTTATTTTTAATTCTCCCATCTATTCTGCTCAAACAGTGTCAGTGACAGAAACACACCCCTGTTGTATCTTTTCAATGGCAATGAATGTCCACAATATCAAAAATACAGATAAACTTTCTTTTGCATATTACAATAAAATTAATTAAATTTACTTAACTTAGTATGCAGTTCAAAGTTAAAATGGGTCTACTAAAAAAAAAAAAAAGTTAATTATTGATATTAAAAGATATTTAAAAAAGTTCATTAATGATCAACAAAATGAGATTACGTAAAAAAAAATGTAAAGCTGGTATATTCGTATCTCAGAGAAACTGGAGAAACGGATAATGACATAAAACGTCTTTACAGCACTGAAACACTAAGTTTAAAAAAAAAAAAAAAAACAACTGTACTGCTCAACCTCGTCTTATAAAAATAATAGATGGGCCTCTTCAGTGAGTTACAAGAAAACAATTCCATCTCAGGTTTCTGTGACAGTTTATGTGTTCGACCTTCGATCTTGTAATTCATGATGTCACAGATATATATATACACACACACACATACAGTGGCTTGCAAAAGTATTCAGACCAGTGACCAATTCTCTCATATTACCGAATTACAAATGGTACATTGAAATTTTGTTCTGTTTGATATTTTATTTTAAAACACTGAAACTCAGAATCAATTATTGTAAGGTGACATTGGTTTTATGTTGGGAAATATTTTTAAGAAAAATAAAAAACTGAAATATCTTGCATGCATAAGTATTCAATCCCTGTGCTGTGCAAGCTCCCAGTTTGCACCGATGAAAGAAATTGCCCTAACGAGGACACAATTAACTTAGCATTAGCCTCCACCTGCGAACCATTAAAGTTGCTGTCACATTTTCTGGATAAAAACCCCACTGTTAAAGGATCATTGGTAAGGCTGTGAATCTGAAGGAAAATGAAGACCAAAGAGCATTCTACAAAAGTTAGAGATAAACTAATACAAATGCATAGATTAGGGAAAGGGTACAAAATAATATCCAAGTGTTTGGCTATTCCAGTGAGCACAGTTGGATCAATAATCAGGAAGTGGAGGCTGCATCACACCACCCAGTCACTGTCAAGAAAAGGCCATCCCTCAAAACTCAACGCTCAAACAAGAAGGAGACTTGTGAGAGAAGCCACAGAGAGGCCAACAATCACTTTGAAGGAGCTGCAGAGTTCAATGGCTGGGAGTGAAGTAATGGTGCACCAGTCAACCATATCAAGAGCTCTCCATAACACTGGCCTGTATGGGAGGGTGGCAAGAAAGAAGCCGATACTCAGAAATTACCATCGAAAGCATGTCTGGAGTTTGCCAGAAAGCATGATAGTGACCCAATTGCGACGTGGGAAAGGGTTTTGCGGTCAGATGAGACCGATAGAGCTTTTTGGCCAAAACTCGAAGCGCTATGTGTGGTGCAAACCTAACACTGCCCATGCCTCAAGAAACACCATCCCTACAGTGAAGTATGGCGGTGAAAAAAAAAAAACTGAAGCTTGGGAGGAAATTTACCTTTCAGCAGGACAATGATCCCAAGCACAAGGCCAAAGCAACATTGGAGTGACTCAAGAACAAAAAGGTGAATGTATTACCGTGGCCCAGTCCAAGTCCTGATCCCAATCCCATTGATAATCTGTGGTGCTATTTGAAAATTGCGGTCCACAAGCATTGTCTAACCAACCTCAACAACCTGGAATAAATCTGCCAAGAAGAATGGGCCAAAATCACTCCGACACTGTGTGCAAAGCTGGTACATTCTTACCCCAAAAGACTTAAAGCTATTATTGCAGCGAAAAGTGGTTTACCAAATATTAATTTGTGGGGGTTGAATACTTATGCAAGCATGATATTTCAGTTTTTTATTTTTCTTAAAAATATTTCCCAACATAAAAACAATGTCACCTTACAATAATTGATTTTGAGTTTAAGTGTTTTAAAATAAAATATCGAACAGAACGAAATTTCAATGTACCATTTGTAATTCAGTAATATGAGAGAATTGGTCAAGGGTCTGAATACTTTTGCAAGGCACTATATATATTACCATTTTGCTTAAATGTGGTGTGTGTGTTTGCATGGTCACCAGGTTTGGTCTGTGATCTGTGTTTGTTTCAGGCCATGACAAAATAAAAATCTATATTTCATTAATATGTGAAATACACATTGTTAAATGTAATGATGTTCAAGGTTTGGATCAATGGTTTGTCTATGGCTCATTTACCAACTTGCTCTGTCCTTTAACGACAGTGCATTTGTCAACAGCCTAGCCATGTATAAGTGTAGTTTGTTTATGGTAAAAGGAAGAATTCTCTCCCTTTTCAATTTTATTTTATTATGCTGTAGCAACTAGGTTATTGACATAAGCAAACATGGTGGAAATTGCAAGTACATGACACAGCCCATTTTATTATTCATCTTTTCTGATCTATGAGATAAAGCCAGGCAAGTAGAATACTATTCTATAATGTTCTGTCAAAGCGTGTACAATGCTTTAAAGGATAAGATACAGTATTACAATGTTCAGTTTTAATAAATAGAAAACTATTTTATTGTGTTCATTTTGATGTCATGGTAGATAACACTGTGGTGTACGTGTGGACGCTCCTCAAACTCACAATTGAATATATTATATTTTGCTATTTGTATTAAGAATTGGAATTGCCGCTGTAACAAGAGTAGACTGTATATTCTATTTAATATGCCAGAATAAATGGGTGTTACCATTTTTTATATAAATATATAGTTCATTTTTGCCTTCGGCAGTCTGCAGTACCCAATATTGTTTTATGTTTGCATTTATGTGTGTATCTGTATGTACGTTAAAGACATTGGTGCAACACAACTTTAGAAATATTATTTTCTCTTACAGCACAGTTGTCTTTGTGTTTTTACTGATAATTGTCATTTCAGTTACATGATCCCATGGAAAACTGAAACATCTGTAGGTAGGAAGGGATGTAAAAGCTCAAACTAAATAATATCTTACCCAAAGTAAAACAAAAATAATAACAATCATCTGAACTGTTTCTCAATGGCACATTCAGTATGGGACCCTTATGGAAGAGAATGAGAGATAGCTTGAAGCATTTCCCAATACAGCTCATTGCAAAGTGCTTGGGCTCAGTTATGTAAACCCATATAATACTACAGCTAATATGTGGTGCATAATGCAGTGAAGTTTGCCAGACAATTACCAACTAGACTGGAGCCCAGTCCCAACATTCTTTGTGTCCATTAGGATAGCCAGTAAATACTTCATATCAGTACCTGACTGGAAATTAACCTTTCCATGGCTTGTGGATGGAAAAGTATAGACAAATACAGACCTTATACTGGCCAACATTGTTCCGGGGGGCAACGACAACAAAAGAAAATGCAAAAACAAGCAACATTTATAGGCATCTCAACAGGGTCTGAAACAATCTGCCAGTGAAAATATAGCTTCTGAGATGTGTTGGGCATCTGCCCTCTCCACAGACTGCATGCGCACAAAAGGCACAGTTACCAGCCGTTTCTGGGAGAATCATACATATACTAGCTCCTCTGCTATGACAGTGCTATCGTTGAACCATCTAACATCACTAATAGGAACTTTGCACCTTTTATTTTCTCTTGCTGCTGTCTTCTTTCTACCTCAGCAGTGTAGTGCATACATACTGTTGCTTGTTTGCAATTCCTAGATTTAGCCCAGTCTGTCCATCAACCCTATATTATTAAAAAATAATTAAACTAATACAGAAAAAATGCTATTTCTATTGTCACACTTTCTGACTGAGGTTTTGCTAAGCATTACCTTTCTATGTTTTTTTCAAGCTTTGAAACAAGTCAGTTCAAGATACAACTGATTCCAGTATATTCACCAAATTTAATCTTAAATACCAAACAAGAGTTTACTTTATTTAACATGCTTGCATTATAGTTTACTAGCAATCATTTGAATCCCTTTTTTCAAAGTTTGTAGCAAACAAAATATTATATTACATAATAATAATAATATTTAATAATTATAATAATAATATTATTATATTATTATATTATTATTAATTAAATATGGACGTGCTGTGCTATACTAAAAATGATTTTTTTTCAACTACATAATAAATAATAATAATAATAATAATAATAATAATAATAATAATAATAATAATAATAATAATGTTAATAATGTGTTGGACCTGGGGCACTTCATAATATACAAAGTGTTTAAAACAGCAGTGGTTATATTACATTAAAACTTCACCAGTTACTCTTTCAGTGAGGTTAAAATACTTACAAGTTGATTGCATTTGTTCAGCAATTGATACCAATGTGTTATAAATCAGCTCTATCCGTTGCATGTACGCAGGGATAAAAACTGACTGGTTTTACATATTCTTGAATAAAGGATTAAAAAGAAAATAACTGGTAAAAAACAGGATACGACAAAAGTACAAAAGGATAATATGTTCCCTGCTTTGCAGGCTTTGAAATAGTTGGTTGTAAAGATATGCATTTTATTATTTGATTGGAAAACTAGATAAAAATCCATACAATATAGGTAAATGTGAAATAATTTTATACACCGTATGTCTTCAGGAGAGGATAGTGTTTGAAAACTATGTAATATACTATATACTATGTATTTTTTATTCTTTTTTTTAATTCACAAAACATTAGAAACAAAACATCAACAACAATAAATATTTCAACAATGCAAGCTATTCAGATTAATATAGGGAGACCATAGATGCATATTTAAAAAATATATATATATATATATATATATATATATATATATATATATATATATATATATATATATATATATATATATATATACTTGTATAATTTAATTAACTATATACAATTACAGCAATAAATACAATCACCTTTTCACTGTAAAACCCCAAAACTAAATGTTGTAGAGACCCCTATTATAATATAATTAATATTTCATTCAGTACAAATAAATAAATGAATGAATGAATACAGTTACTAGTTTATCTAACAATGACACATTTGAGTCATTAATTGGCCTTCATTTTTCTTTGGTTTTCAACACACTGAAAAGTGGGGACGTTACAGTCTGGACAGTATGAGCTTGTCAGTAGCCTAATATGTATTCACAAGTCTTGTCTACAGTTACCCAAAAAAATGCAACATGGGAACAGTGATTCAAATGCTTCCTAAACTTTTATTTATTTATTTATATAAAATATAATAAAAATAGAGTGAGTGTAAATTACAGATTGGTAAGGTTCTAACAGAAAGTGTGGTCATGAAGAATAAGAATACTGTACCTAAAAAGATATGTCAATGAATGTGAACCATACAAACATAATGCAACAATACAAAAAACCATGGAGTTTGTTTATGTCTTCATTTGGTAGATCTCTAGAACAAATATGATTACACTTCTATACAATTTTTGTTAGTTTTTTTTTTTCCCCCTCTCCCTTACCTCATCTCTCCCTGTCTCACTAGCTAAACTGTCCTGAGAATCACATCTTTCCGGCTCACTGTCTTGGTCAGCAAATAAGAAGACCAACAGCCTGCAGTAAATGTATTTTTTGCCATTCTAAAAATAATAAAAAAATAACCAAGAGGAGTAATTCAAGACATAAATAGACAGCACTGCCAGGGCGATCTTATTTTCTTCAGTGAAAATAATTTTCTGCATTTTCACCAACTTTTTCTGAACTCTTTTTGCTGTTCTGTGGTAGCATTTTTATTTGTAAAAAGTAATCACGGCGAGAAAGGCAGTACAACCCAAGACGTCTATAGACCCTGTCTGCACCACATAACTGTACTGCAGAACTGTACTCAAAAACGGTTTAATTAATCCAGCTGAAAGTGTCCACACTGAAGTACCGTTTCATGTTTAGTCGGGCTTAATGCGTCCACACTATTAAAATAGTTTGGTTATAGTTCCTAGCAGCCCAATGAACAGTTGAAAATAATATGATATTATCCCACCATGCACTGTATTTTATTTTAAAAGAATGTGTTATGCTTCATATTAACAGAAGTACGTATTGCTAAAAAGAAATAAAAGAAATAATAAAGAAATTTAAAAAAGTAAATGTGAACACAAGTAGGGCTTGAAGTTTTTGGTTTATATTTTGTAATCAGGTGACGTCCCTGTAAACAAGTTGAGCTTATTCTGTTTTCATAATTAAACTCAGAAAAAGCAGTTAATTAAAACCTTTGTTTTTACCTTCATATTTTGCCTGAGCCTAATTCTAGTGCCTTTAAATGTATTTCAAACAGCTGACACATTATATGAATTGTACAGCCTTGATCCTACATTTAACTCACATTTCATTTTTGCAGTCGCCTATAATTTAATGTTGTTTAAAGCATAATTTAAATCATACAAATGTATAGGTAGTGCAGAGTGTACACTGACAGCAGCGTAAAATATTAAAACTTTTCATTGGAAAAATTAATTCCAAGTTAGATTGTGATTGTACCCTAAATTAATTAATTGGACCAATTAAGCTTCTAATAAGCACTTAATTGGTACAATTAAGTAATTTAGAGCCCAGTTGCACCAAAAGCCAGGAGGAACAGTGGCTATCCAGGACCGGAATTGCCCACCACTGCGCTAGAGCCTACCCCTAAAAACACATCTGTCACTGCCAAAACTGGTCATGAGGGCGTGGCACCGAAACAGACTGTGCTGCAAAAAAATGCATTGGCATAATTTTTAAATGGTTTTGTATATAATACACATAACTGTAATGTATTATAGCATGTTTTAAATAGCATTTATTTGTTATTTTTAGTACTGTTACTTAGGGGTCAAAAAGTTTTACACTTTCATAATTTGTAAAGAATGTTATAATACAACATTGGATTAATGTATTTGCCACTGAAAAATCAGTTAATGTGAATATACACAATTCAAATGAAGCTTTTTTTTTTTTTTTAATGTTATCAACGTAATCCAATTTAAACTAAATCTGTGCATTGAAAAGTCATCTATCACATGTTTTAACTTCCTTTCTATATTCCAAATCCACTTATTTCAACAGTATAGCATATTTGCAGAATCAGATCCACCACGAATTGCATTGCTACTACTGTGTCTGTCCTATCTAAGCTGCCCTGTGACATTTGACCAGTCATACAATCTATGTTATTGCTATTAACCGCACAGAAGCTTGCATCTTGCAGTCGGAACGTACATAGGACAAGATAAGAACACCACAATATTTGTTGTAAGTATACAATATATATAATATATAATAACGTCTTAGTGGTGGTATATCTATATATATAATATATATATACATATATATATATATTATATATATATATATATATGTTATATATTATAATATCATATAAGCCGTAAAATATGTACGTAAACTTTATTACATTTGTACAACAATGTAAAACATTTAGTTAAACAAAGTAATCATAAATATTTAATTTATTTATTTGTCAGCAGACACCCTGATAAGATCACATTCAAGTAAGAGCAAAATATAGAATACAGTAAACCGATGTTATAAGCTGCAAGAGTTACATATCGTTCTGTCTCGTTACTATTTCTGGCAAATGATAAGATCTCATGCATCACCCCATTGGTTAATAATGACATGTCAAATTTTTCACAAAAAGGAATGTTGTTTCACCTTATCACTGTTTGATACCTTCTAATGCTCACAGCAGCAGAACTTGCTGTTGTCATTCATGGGTTTTCCATGCATTTTTTTTTTTTTTAACTCGAGACATTTACACAAGAAAAATGTCTTCTGTAAAATGCTTTTTTGGGTTTCCGTTCGCTCAGTTTATTTTACTTGAGTAAACTAGGCTTTTCATCCAACGTCATGCAAATTAATAAATTAGCTATGCATAAAGTACTCATGCTGTTTTTGAAGATTACTAGTGAAATTTTGTGAAAATGTGGTTTTCATGCACAGAGAACTGGTACATGAGTGAATCTAAGCTGCTGTAATAAAGCAAAATACCTTTTGCCTTGTATTTTACGACTCATTAATTAAAAGTAAACTCGGAGGTATAAAATGAAACTGACCAACAAGTATTGTAGATCGACATGGCTGAAAACCGTGCCTGTATATATATATATATAGATATAATATATATATATAATATATATATATCAAAGTCATTTCAGGTGATGCTGCATATACTACCTTGGCTTAGAAATCCTAGCTGTCCAGGCGGCTGACAGCTGCTGAGGAAGCATTCAACACCACACTTTGGCAAATATGGTTAGTAAGCACTTGAAAGGGAGGTAGAGGATACTGATGAAACAGACTGAAGTGCAGCATTAGTTTGTTCCCAAAATTGGCACTGCCTGCTGTGAGACAGACAGGATGGTTACCAGTCTTGCCAAGTCTCATGAGAAAAAAAAAGGCAATACTGCCTTTTAAAACATGTTAACCCATGTTAGAGTAGAGTATAGGTGTTTATGCAAGTTCCAACCAGAAACTCTCAAAAAGAAGCCCAATTATGCTTCTTATAAGTGGACTTGGCAACTGTAAAGGTTACCTCAGCCGCCAGTTTCAATTGGACAGGAGTGATCTGAGGAGTTTCGTGCTGCCAGATTATCTCCTTTCTAACGTGGAGGGCAGACACGCATTGTCTTTGGACATAGCTAGGATAAAAAAAAGGACGGGAGTTAATTCAGTTAGACATTTAAGCAGCAAGGGTATTCTCAAACAGCTGCATTAATACTAGAACAAGGGCATAACGCAGTTCATGGTAAGTGGTTTTTTACAAAACTGTAAACCCACAAGCGATATACAAGAAGACAGACCAGACACAGCAAAACACAATAATAAAAAAGCCACCCACATTATCATTAAAGTTAACGACACCACTGCTAACCATAAAACCACCCATCAGCCACTACTTTTTGCTGTCTTAGAATCCACAGTAACAACTGACCTGCTCCATTGCAATATTTATAGAATAAACACGCTCTTTACCACTTGTGAAATGCATGTTTCCATTCAAAACTTTTTCTGTGTGTTTCATCATTTACACAAGTAAATGAGATTTACCCTATCCCTCTCTTTAGATGTTTTTTTCGGCCACAAAACTGATTTACCAAAGCATTTCTCTCAAAAGTACACACGCATCACCATTTCAGATATAAACTGACTTCCCATGATTGTCTCAGTGGGAGGGAACTGGACGTAGTAAAGACCTGAAGCACGTCACTTAATCCAACCCAAATATCTTACAAAACCACATCTGATATGGTAATAATTCAAAGAGATGTGTCTTCAGGACACATTACACTAACCAATGATATAGTTTTTGGAAATTTGGTTTTGTTTTCGAAATACCGGCCCAAAATAGTAAAACTTTTTTTTTTTTTTTTTAATGTGACTGTCAGAATAATGTGAAAACTTTTTAGAAAAATTTAAATCTGTGAAGTTTATTTTAATGCCGTTTGTTAGTGTAGTATAATGAAGTTGGTGTGGTGTTTTTGAAAATCAGTTACCCGCAAACGAAACTGAATGTGCCCCAGACATGTCGTTGCAGCTGAGTCTGGAAATGCCATTGCTGCTTGTCCTAAAAACAAACTGTTACACAATAAAATCCCCTCAGAAAAGTTTGCTTTTTTTGTGCCGAATGTAATGTAGGTGAATTGTACAATCCTAAGAATTATGTTTTGTGAGCTTTACATAATATTTTCAGTAATTATTATTACTACTAATATGACAGGTTTCATTGTCTCTTGCAATATGTAGTGATTTTAGAGCTCTGTAAATGTAAAACTACGCAAACATACTTAAATATTTTAAGTCAGAAGTGTAGTGGACAAAAGGTTATATTAATATATGTATATGTTTTTCGATTGAAGATAATGTTTTTCGTTTGAAGATTACTGAAATAATTTGACATTGATTTAAACACTGAGGCAGCACATACCGTCCTTCACATAGGGGATGAACATGATCACGATTTGTTCACGCACTCTAGTTAACAGCTTCTGTTTATTAAAGGTACAGTGGTCTGTCAAATTCGCACCACTGACACAGTGCCGCTGGCATTCAAAGTGTTAAGTGTATAAAAACATACACGCTACTGTGGCGTATAAGTATGTGAAATTTACCCGCCACAGACAAAATTAACTGGCCTTTGGGTGGGTGGTGTTAATTTTCCCTGTCAGTATACTCAAAACCAGACCAGAGAGCCATCTTATCCTAGAGCATCTCGTAGTCAAAGCACCATAACAGTGAGATATATTATATCTTTCCTCTAGCCTTTACTATATGTTATGATCACTGTAGACACCAATTGTAAAACTAAATGTAAATGATAAAATGATAGCACCTCTAACCAGCGTCACAGAATGTTACAGTTTAGTAAGTATCGGCTTGAGGTTGGCTAGCTTGGTAAAATGGACAGAACTCATATTGAACTCATGGAGAAAAGTCCATATTCGATTCAACACATTTGACCCTGGCTGGGTAGCCACACAAATATCCTTCCAAACCACGGAGCCTTCCTGACAGTTACCATGTCCCAATGGCAAGAGGACAATGAGGCTACTAAGCCCTTTCAATTATTGGCTACCATCAGGCTGTTAACCAAGATGGCTAGATTACATGTCACTATACATACTGTCCCCTGGCTGCTATCACATTGAGGTTCAAGTGCAATCATGAATAGCAATTTAAAAAGCCATTATGAGCTAACAGGCTTCCTAACCCATTCCAATCAAATGATGCCAAAACAGCTTTCAGTAGATATTAATAGACATGCAGTCAGCTGAACTAAGCAGTCCCCTTTTTTCGATCTCTAATCCAAGTAAAATGACAAGGGACATCATCGTCAGATGTTAAAGGTCAAATAGCTTCAAATGTCATTTTAATTGTGAATTGCTTTTTCACATTTCTCTATCTTATGGCAAGTTGTGGTGTTTGCACTCATTCTGAGTGCCTCTGGGTTATGTTTCTTTAACACTGATTTTTTATAATGTTTTCTCTAAACCTGCCTTTGATTGGCTTTGAGCTTCTCAAGAAAACCCTGTGCTGGGACCGAATAGCCTTTTTCATTTAATTCTAATCATGTGCTAATGTGACCAGAACGCACGTAAATAAATCCTGTTCCGAGAATTGAATAAAAAAAAAAAAGTTTAATTATATATTTTAGGATGTGACATCTATGATTAAGACAATTGCTTGTTTTTGTTACAACCCAAAATGATAAAATGCCCAAAAACTAGAGCTCTTAACAGCAACACTGTCGTCGCTCTGTGATCTAACTGTGATCCCTAAGGACTCCGTATCAATAATATGGCTAAGTAATCCACTCCATACCATCACCACTCTTTGTGTAAAGAAGTATCTCATACCCTCTGTCCAAAGTTCCACTTAATTTCCAGCCGTGTCCTTTGGTTCTGATTTCTGTGCAGTGCTTAAAGTATTGGCTAGGGTTATCTTCATCAACTCCTTTTACAATACAGAAAGGCTGCATAATAAGGATCTAAACAGTGGCTGTATTTAGATCACAGTTTAGATTTATCAAAAAAAGTCTAACTGTGCCCTATTTGAATGTTACAGCATACCCCCTAATGGACCCCAAGACATATAATAATGTATGTACTAGCCTGCCTCATCTGCTCCATTGTAAGCTTTGATTTATCAGATCTGAACCCATTACCATGTTATAGAGCCTATAAACATTACTGTGCAATATAAACTATAAAGACAGTGACAGACACTAATAGCTTAGATGACTATTATTTCTAGCACACATTTAAATGACACATTTTAGTGCATTTTGTATTTCACTTTTTAAAATTGCCTTCCAGGCTTAACTCACTCATTTACTCTGTAATTAATATAAATTTATTTCAAAGGGAATATGTGAGTTGAGATCTGACCCTAAAGTAATGTAAAAATCAAACTCGGATCCCATGCAATCCTACACTAAACCAGGGTAGAGGGTCGGCAACTTGTCCTTACACGGACACGCATGTCTGTGGCAACAGTTATCAGTGTCCAGTGAATACGTTTAACACACACACGCATGTGATTGCATATAACTTCCATTTTGTTTGTTCGTGGACAATTTTTTTTTTTTTTAAATGTCTGTCACCACTCGATATGGTGACGACCCCTGAACCAATGGTTTTTATGAAAAATGCACCATAAACCACAGTTTCACTTGATGGTTTCCAAGACAACCTCCATTATGTTGGGTAATAACAGATGTTCTTACAGTTCCATTGGATTTCAATCTAGTAACTGAGGGATCTGTATAGCACCTACAAACCTCACCAAATTGGTAAAGCTAAAAATGAAAGAGCTTTATACTTCCAAATAGTTTGACAGACATAATGAATAGGGCTGTGAGGACAGTCTGGCTGGTGGTGGTGACGTTAGACCCGAAAGAACACACAGTACTGTGAGGTTAAATGTGAACTGCACTGTTGTGTCGGTTTATTGCAAAATAAAAGCATTGAACAAAACACAAAAACACTGACCCCAAACAAAAGGGCACATTGGCCAAATAAATAAACAATAAACAGTAACAAGTAGTATGCTGGTTACAAAACCAGCATACATAGCAATTGTTATATTATTTTTCTTATAACACTACCTCCTCTCCACACCTGTTCTCCACTCCCGAACACACAACCCCAAGTGCTTTATCATCTATATATACACAGTTGTGCCGGGATTCAACAATTAACTAATTATCGAATTGAATCCCAGCACCTTAACTAATTTGTGCAATCCATGTGCTCACATAGGAATACAAATTTTATCTGCACGTGATTGTTCAATCCTTGTGCCTAAATACAACTATATATTTTAAATCACTTGTGCTCCACAGCCACATTATATCATGTGTATGTGTATGTGTATGTGTGTGTGTGTATATATATATATATATATATATATATATATATATATATATATATATATATATATACACACACACACACACACACACAACAATAACACAGTATATACATAAAACACAATCTACATGCAGGGGAGGGTCACCCCGCCACAGGCTGTTATCTTAAATTAGACATATCAATAGCCCCACAACTCCAAGGACTCACCGCAGCTGTATAATGCAAGCAGTTAGTGGTAATGACAAGCAGAATTCATTGACATACTCAGGGCCAGTGTCAGGGGGTGTGCAAGGGATGCTACTACGAGTTCGTGGGCCCGGTCGCTTCAAGGAGTCCGTTCGGAGCTCAGGTATACGCATAAAAAGAAGATTCGGGTGAATCATCTACATATTTTGTATATGAGTCCACGTGATGACAATGACGTCGTTTCCTGACAGTTAGTTTCGTGTTAAGTGGTTTAGTGTCAACTTTTAAAGATTATATATATATATTATATATTAATATATATATATATATACTATATATATAATATATATATTATATATATATATACTGTACACAGAGTTAGTAAAGATAAGCGTGTTACAAGTATAACACTGTCACAAAGACGGCTTCAGTGGGTGACGTTAGAACAGAACCAGGAAACAGGAAATAAACAACAGAGTGGTGGGGTTTGGTGCAGCTGAGAGAATGTTCTCGCTCTGTATTTAATAATGAAACGGACAGAAAATAAAAGGTTGTAAGACAAACAAAACACAGGACATGGCACTCGTAGCCAAAACAAAAAAGACAAACAAAACGGACTAAACAAACAAAACACAGTGAGCTTCTTTTATTATATCTATTACAATTACCTCCGTCTTCAATCCCATTGTCCACTTATCGAACACACAACCTCGAGTGAGTGAAAACATGTTGCTTTTATGCAGCTGTACTGAGACTCAATTGCTAATCAATCATTCAATTGGAGTCGCAGTACAACTGCACATAAATTAATAAAGTGCAATTCCCCGTGCTCACATATTATTACATTTTACTTGCACGTGAAGTGCTGTGAAATCCTCATGCCTAAATACAAATATACATTTTAAACACACATGTTACATAGACCCGTTTATATCCCTTGTACCAATGACTATACACCAACATTAACACACAATATACAACACAAAATACACACAGGGGTGGGTCACTTTGCCACATATACCCCCCCTTGTGCAAAGCTCACAGCCTCAATGTGTACGTCCACCGTTAAAATCCCAAAAGTCTCGCTCAAAGTCCTGGGCCAAGAACAGGTACTTTAAGGGGTTGATGGGCGGCAATGTTGCCAGTAGCCAGGCTGCTACTGGCCATGCTGTCAGAAGACGTGCTGACCACTGAGGAGCTCCTCCAGCTCCGTGCAGCCATCTCTCCAGCATTCCATTTTTTTTTCTTTAAAAAAAAAAACACTGTGGTTCTTGCTCTGGTCTGCGTCTAGGAGGCCTGGTAATCCCACGATGACACCACGTGTCACAAAGACAGTTGCAGTGGGTGACGTCAGACCAGAACCAGGAACCAGGAAATTAACAAC
The DNA here is from genome assembly GCF_017654505.1 of Polyodon spathula. Classification (NCBI taxonomy): domain Eukaryota; kingdom Metazoa; phylum Chordata; class Actinopteri; order Acipenseriformes; family Polyodontidae; genus Polyodon; species Polyodon spathula. The sequence goes on from NC_054554.1 coordinate 14,837,242, forward strand.
AGAGAGGTGGGGTTTGGTGCAGCTGAGCGATTGTTCTCGCTCAGTATTTAATAATGAAACAGAAAATAAAAGATTGTAAGACAAGCAAGACACAGTACATGGCACTCGTAGCCAAAACAAAAAAGACAAACAAAACGGACTAAACAAACAAAACACAGTGAGCTTCTTTTATTATATCTATTACAATTACCTCCATCTTCAATCCCGTTCTCCACTCATCGAACACACAACCCCGAGTGAGTGAAAACATGCTGTTTTTATGCAGCTGTATTGAGACTCGATTGCTAATCAATCATTCAATTGGAGTCGCAGTACAACTGCACGTGAATGAATAAAGTGCAATTCCCTGTGCTCACATATTAATACATTTTACTTGCACGTGAAGTGCTGTGCAATCCTTGTGCCTAAATACAATTATACATTTTAAACACTTGTGTTACATATCCTGTGTACCAATGACTATACACCAACATTAACACATAACATACAACACAAAAAACACACAGGGGCGGGGCACTTTGCCACAAACAGGTACAGTTAAGGCAATTTAAGTTCAGGATTAAATACAGATATAATAAGGGACAATAGACAATTAAGTAAATTGAAACGTACAGGCTAGTACAATGCTGTGCCATATTAAGAGTTAAAAGTTTGAAAGTTAATTTACAAAAACAATATATGTTATGCTTAGTTTTTGATGTGAAATGTTTTAATATTCTTAGGTTTCCAAATATTCCTTTTAAAAGAAATCAATGGAGAATCACTGTAGGTTGACAAAATGGCAGTGTTTGTGCAGCAAGCATTTCAAAGAATATCTGTTTGACAGAACTGGACACACAGATTGCCAGAGGGATCATGCTTTACGTACAGATTTTGACTTTCCAGGAGTTAAGAATGCAGGTTTTGTTTTAATTTATAATGTAGTTCTGTGCTGAAAATGACGACTGTAGACTGTCTATAGCGAATGTATCTGAGTATTTTTTGCTTGGAGTCAGGTTTCTATGTTTTGATCACATCTGGAGTTTGCAGCAGAAGCCAAAGAGGGTTCTTAAGCAGAGAGACTGTGAAGCGCATGTTTTTTTTTTTAATTTAACAATCAAAAGAATGTTGTAAAAAGCCAAGCGCTCATCAGGTATCTGCTGTTAATCTTATTGTGGCAGGCTGGCGAGTGGACAGAGGCCCAGAGACAGACTGCAGTTCAAAAAAATATATAGTTTTATTATAAATTAACACAAAATAAACGTGCACAAGGGCAAAACAAAGATGTTTAAACACAAATACCTAAACAAAGAAAACAAAACTTACAAAATAAGGTTTCCAGGCTGGGCAATGCCTTCACTGGATTCAAAATTTCAAAACCACAAACCACCAAAAAAACACATCAACCTGCTTCCTCAGCTCCCTCTTCCCAAATGAGAAGCAGAGGCCTCCTTTTATGTCAGGTGGCTGGGTGCTGATTGATCGTTAATTAACCTAATCAACCCCAGCCACCTGAACATAATAAACCCAGGCAGGTAGGGGAAATTAACCCCATTCCTGCCAATTTAAAAAGGGCAGAGCTGTGCTCTGCCACACTTATATATTTATTATTATAACATAATTAACACATTTTAACAATCAAAGCACATATGTTTTTGTAAATCAACATTTCACGTAATATCTGTAGTTATAATATATTACTGTTATAATATAAAAAGTTTAAACAACAGTTAGACACTTATTTTGTATCTCTTTTTCTATCTGTTGCCTTATAGAAGTGGTGCACAACTCTGGTCATGGAGGGCAAGTCTCCCTCCTGGTTTTTGTTTAGCATACCCTAAATTCGGTATGGATTTGCCCTCCATTATCCAAATCAATTAATTAATCAATTAAGGTATATATATATATATATATATATATATATATATATATATATTATATATATATTATATATATATATATATATATATAGTAGCGGGGGGGGGGGGGGGCGGGTGGGGGGGGGGGGGGGGGGGGGGGGGGTTTGTAAGGCGGGGTTTACACATAAAGCCACACAACACAAGCCCAAGTAAAGGTTTAAAACCTGTTTATTATTTGCAGGCTTTGACAGCGTTCTTGATAAATAAAAATCAAAACAACCAAAAAACAAAGAAACCTCGCAGGCACATAATGTCCATCCATAACACAACCCCTGAAACCGCTACATACCTTCCCCCCCCAACGTTGACCCTGTGGTCAGAGCGGTCGAGGAAAACATGGCATGCATACGAGACATGGCATCAGCATTACCATGTTTAGAACCAGAACAGTGGACGATCTGATAGTGGAAGGGCTGAAGGCTGAGGAACCAACGGGTGATCTGGGCGTTAGTGTCCTTATTCTGCTTTATCCAGGTAAGGGGAGCATGATCTGTCATCAATACAAACTTGCGGCCCAGAACATAATATTTCAAGGATTCCGGAGCCCATTTAATCGCCAAACACTCTTTTTCAATTGTTGCATATTTCATTTCACAGGGAATCTCCTTACGGCTAATGTACCGCACAGGATGTTCCTCTCCATTAACTTCTTGTGAGAGTACAGCTCCAATTCCAGTGTCCGATGTATCTGTCTGTACAATCAGAGGCTTCGAGAAATCCGGCGAATACAACACAGGGGCCGTGCATAAGGCAGTTTCAGTTTTTGAAATGCCTCTTCGGCCGCAGGGTTCCACTGTATCATGGCAGGTTGGGCATTCCGGGTCAGGTCACACAGAGGTCCTGAAATGATTGCATAATCCTGGATGAACCGTCTGTAATAACCAGTCATTCCCAGGAAAGCACGTACCTGTTTCTTATTTATTGGTCAAGGCCAATTCAGGATCGCAGCGACCTTCTTCTCCTGTGGTTTGATCAACCCTCGCCCTATGGAATAGCCCAAATGCTTTGCTTCACTTACCCCCAGTGTGCATTTCTTTGGGTTGGCCGTGAGTCCTGCTTGCCTAAGAGCATCGATGACCGCTGTTAACCGGATTAGGTGCTCCCCCCATGTGTGGCTGTGGATTATCACATCGTCCAGATATGCTGCAGCATAGGATTGATGTGGGCGCAGAATGCGGTCCATCAGCCTTTGAAACATGGCGGGGGGCTCCATGAAGTCCAAAGGGCAGTCGCACATATTGGAACAGGCCGTCTGGAGTAGAGAACGCAGTCTTCTCATGAGCTGCTGGGGTCAGAGGAACCTGTCAATACCCCTTGGTTAGGTCAAGTGTACTAATGAATCGTGCATCTCCCAGTCTTTCTATCATCTCATCTATTCTCAGCATGGGATAAGCATCAAATTCCGAAATTGCATTCAACTTACGGAAGTCATTACAGAATCGTACTGATCCATCTGGTTTTGACACCAGGACTATCGGGCTGGACCACGCACTGTGTGATTCTTCAATGACTCCCAGTTCCAACATCTTCCTCACTTCTTCTTTTATTGCCACTCTCTTCGCTTCTGGCGCCCGATAAGGTTTTTGATGGACCTGTATCCCAGGAGGCGTGATGATGTCATGTTGGATGCGATGGGTGTGTCCTGGTAAGGAAGAAAACACATCTTTATTTTTCATAACCAACTCACGTAGCTCCTGGGTCTGGGAAGGCGATACATCTCCAATGGAAATTTCTTCCAGAAGGTTCTCTGAAGAAGCGGAAGTGGTTGAAAACATTGACTTCTGTTGAAAACACCACAGTGCTTCTTGGCTTACCCACTTTTTTAACAAGTTAACATGATACACCTGCTCTGGCTTTCGTCTTCCTGGCTGATGGAGGAGGTAGGTGACAGGTCCCATTTTCTGCAACACCTCATAGGGTCCCCGTCATGTGGCCAGGAATTTACATTCCGTCGTAGGTACTAGCACCATAACCCGATCCCCTGGGTTGAACTCTTGGGTTTGAGCAGGACGATTATACACTCGACTCTGGACTTCTTGGGCCTGCTGTAAATGTTCCTTCACAATGGGCATTACACTGTTTCTTCGTTCTCTCATTTCTTCTATATGTTCTGTGACAGTGTTATGGGGGCTGGGCTGTTGCTCCCAGTTCTCCTTAGTCACATCTAACAATCCCCTGGGCCTGTGGGAAAACAATAGCTTAAATGGTGAGAAACCAGTGGATGCCTGAGGCACCTCTCTTATGGCAAACATCAAAAATGGCAGCAGCTGATCCCAATTTTGCCCATCCCGCTCCATGGTCCATCTGAGCATAGATTTCAGGGTTCTATTAAATCTCTCGACTAGGCCGTCAGTCTGGGAGTGATATACAGAAGTGTGCAGTTGTTTGATTTGAAGCAATTTACATAAATCTTTCATTACCTTAGACATGAACATCATGCCTTGGTCCGTCAGGATTTCTTTGGGTAAACCTACCCGGGAGAACATCTGTAGCAGCTCTCTAGCGATGCTCTTGGTGTTGGCACTACGCAGGGGAATGGCCTCGGGATACCTGGTGGCATAATCTACCACAACAAGTATATATTGAAAGCCTTTCGCAGACCGTGGTAATGGTCCAGTTCAATCCATAGCAATTCTATTGAATGGCGTGTCTATCACTGGCAATGGGATTAAGGGATTTCGTAAAACAGGAAGTGGTGAGGTTCTTTGACAGTCAGGACACCCCTGGCAATATCTTACCAAATTCACAAACACTCCCAGCCAGAAGAAACGTTGTAACACCCGTTCTTGTGTTTTCTCTCTCCGTAAATGCCCCCCCAACAAATGGCTATGGGCCAGGTTCAGCACTGTACGCCGAAATGGGGTTGGAACCAACAACTGCTCCACTGTGACGTCATTGGACTTAGTGACCTGGTATAAGAGATTATTTCTTATGGAAAAATGAGGAAAAGTGAGTGCATTAGCAGGATCTATAGGTATACCGTCTATTACCTTGACATTCTGTCTTGCGTTCTGTAGTGTGGGGTCTTCCAACTGAGCAGTACCAAACTTTCCCCTATACTGTGTTAACGCAGGAGGAAAAATCTCATTGGTATAAGAATTTCCAGCCTCCTCACCCTGCTCTTCTGGCTCCTCCTCTTCCAACATTTCTGGACCATTTATCCCGACTGGGTTTCCTGTCTCTTCGTCGTCTTCTTCCCCTTCCTCCCCCAGGAGAACACGTGTGTTGGATAAGGGAGTCGGACAGGTAAGTACCAATTTGTTAATTTTCCTTTCATAGGACAGGGAGTTCTTTGGTAGCGTCTTCATTTTCTTTTCACTGGAAAATGTAAATGGTACCTGGCATGCCCTATTACTGGCCCAGCCATCTCCTTTGTCCTGTAGTCCTTTCCATAATTCTTGAAAATATGGACAGTCACGGTCCAGTATCACGGGATATGGTAGGGTTTCAATCAATTCTAGGTTACCTCTGAACCGCGAGTTTGGTGGTGTTAACCTCTACATCTGCAGTTGGATAAGATTTGGTGTCCTCTTGTACACAGGTGATGTCCATGGTTGGAGCTGCAGTCATCTGCGGCTGGGTTATTAGCGAAGGCATGATGAGGGAGACCATGCTCCCGGAGTCAAGAAGAGCATCTACTTCTTTCCCTTGTACTTGTACCCGACTGAGGTGCGGTGGGTGGCGGTGGACTTGGACATGGGCAGAAATGATATGGCAGTGGTGTATATTGGAAGTGTCGACCTGCATAGATTCTGCCTTCTTGGGACAGTTCCATGTGATGTGTCCTGTTTCGCCACAGTTGTAGCACTCTCGGGTGTCTGTGTCAACAAACTGCCTATCCTCATCTTTGCTTCAGGTGTTCTTTCTTTCCAAACCCAGGGTGGCTGAAGTTGGGATGTTTTCCTTCCTCCTTCTTTGAGGGCTGTCCAGAAGGCTGGGTTTGAGCAGTTCGTCAGTTGCTCGACATCTCTCAACGAGGTCCACCACTCTGTCCGCTGTGGTGGGACTACCCTGGCTGACAATCTTCTTTAGCTCGTAAGGTAAGCCTCGAATGAAGTGGTCAATCACTATTCTTTCCACTATAGCACCAGTACTGAGGGTTGCGGGCTCCAGCCATTTTTTTGCTAGGTGGACAAGGTCAAACATCTGTGACCTGGGTGCCTTCTCAGGTTGATATGTCCAAGTATGGAATCGCTGTGCCCTCAAAGAGACAGTGACTCCCAACCATGCTAATATTTCCTTCTTCAATTTGTCATAGTCATTGGGTTCTGTTGCCTCCAGATCAGACCACGCTTTTTGTGCTTCCCCACAAAGAAATGGAGCCAGTATTCCCGGCCACTTTATCTTTGGCCAAACCTCTCGTTCTGCAGTGCGCTCAAATGTCTTTAGGAAAGCCTTAACGTTGTCATCCGGTGTCATTTTCTGCAGATACCGAGTAGCCACGATAGGTAGACCAGCAGTCTGATGAGAAATTTTCACTGCAGTGATTTCAGCAGTTAATTTTTGCATGTCCATATTCATCTGTAGTTGGCATTTCCTTTGTTCCTCCAATAACAAGCTATTGGTTTCCGCTTGCTGCCAATTTGCTTCTTGTTGCATGTTATTGGAAGTGACTAACTGCCTCAACAGATCTTCTATGGTTGTCTGCCCTTAAAACAACCAAAAACTACCAAAAAGGGAGAATTTTTTTTTTTTTTTTTTTTTTTCTGTGTGTAACCTCACTGTCTTGCCCGCATTCTCCACCAATGTAACGTGTTTACATATAAAGCCACACAACACAAGTCCAAGTAAAGGTTTAAAAACTGTTTATTATTTTCAGGCTTTGACAGCGTTCTTGATAAATAAAAATCAAAACAACCAAAGTAAATAATCCGCTGCCAGTGGGAGGTCCTTCAAGTTTTGTCTTTTCAAGCCAGGTTTTGTTACCGAGGGTCGTTTTCATACAGAAGGTGGGTCCAAGTGCCATTCGAGTTCTCCAGTCCAGTCCTAGTTTGTCGTTGAATGTTCAAATCCTTGTTATAATTATCTCTGTAAAACCTCCTCCTCCACAGTACACGTTCTCTCTCTAAACACCACCTACTTCTTCACCTGCCAGGGTCAAAAAAAGACAAAGAAACAAATCCAGGGTGTGGTTAAATAGAGCAACTGATTAGTATCACCTGTCTGCAGTTGGGCTCTGATTACTACTGGAGACAGGTGTGACTGTTCTGCTGCAGTCTAGAAGTTTCCACTGAGCTGTCCGTGGTCCTGCCTCTGTGGAATACTTCAAATTTCTGTCCGTGGTCCTGGCAGCCAAAAAACAAAGAAACCTTGCAGACACATAACGTCCATCCATAACAGAACCCCTGAAACCGCTACTATATATATATATATATATATATATATATATATATATATATATATATATATATATATATATATATATCCTTAGCCGCCAGTTTCAATTGAATAGCAAGATCTGAGGAGGCTCGTGCTGTCAGAGATTCTCTACTTTTAAATTGTGTTGGATTTGCTGTTCTAGTAAACATTAATGATGCAAACAAATAAAACACAATCAACACATTCATTTGCAATTTTATTTGGTCAGTTCTGAAAGGGCAACAACAACTCGTTTGATGTTGTTGTGCTGTTTTGGGTGATGGAGCTGTCTCATGACATCCAGTTCAACAGCTATATTTATTAACATGGAGGGCAGACATGTGTTGTCTGGACATAGCTGGGATCAAAAAAAGGATGGAAATTAATTCAGTTAGACATTTAAGCAGCAAGGGTATTCTCAAACAGCTGAATTAATACTGTAACAAGGACATAACACAGTTTGTGTTAAGTGGTTTTATACAGAACTGTAAACTCATAAGAGATAAACAACATAACAGACCAGACACAGCAGAAACAATAATAAAAAAGCCACAAACATTATCATTAAGATGAATTAAACCACTGCTAACTATAAAATTGTCCTTCAGCAATTACTTTCTGCTGTCTTGGAATCCCCAGTAACAACTGACCTTCTCCACTGCAGTATTTATAGTTAAGAATAAACATGCTCATTAACATTTAAACGTGAAATGCGGTTTTCCCATGTGTTTTGTCATTTACATGAGTAAATGAGGTTTACCCTATCCATCTCTTTGGCAGTTACAAACCTGATTTACACAAGCAATTCTCCAAAATGATTGTCTATTTGGAGGTGGGGGGCAGAGCAAGCACACTGGCAATAGGTTAGTGTCATGTGATTGCTCTGCTGGGAGATGTGATATGAAAGGCATAATTTTGTGAGCCTAAACAGAACGCACAGAACTAGACAACCTGCTTTAGCAAAACCGTTCCACCTTCGTGCAGTCGAATGTGTTCTGCTTGTTCAGTCAAACAGCCCCGTCTGCATGAGGAGCAGTTCCACATGGTGAAACATGGTGGAGTTTCGCAGGTACAGCCTATGGCCAAAAGTTTTGCATCACCTACATTTTTTGGGGGGGTTGAGTCACAATAATAATAATAATAATAATAATAATAATAATAATTATATTAATAATGAAAACATAATTTAGATGTTTTATTTAACATCATGTAATCAATTAAAGAAACTATAGAACGATATCATCTACCGGAATCTATAATAGTTGTATAGTAGTATTTAAGGCATGTTGGATTTCTAAATGTCACAGTTTTAAAATTGTGAATTTTTCATTTAGTATGGAACACTACAAAGCATTATGTGATTCAATATGTTGACGTAGCATTATTCCACAGGCTTCATTTGACTGAAACAAAATTATTATATACAGAGATGCAAAAGGTTTGGCTGTAGCTGTACTGCTAATTCATTCTAATAGATACATTGCAACTGTACTAATATATCAATTACAACTGTACATGTAATACTAGCAAAATACAATAAACAGAGCCTTGATTTACGATGGTTTGTAGTGTATAGCGAGATTTTTAAAATATATTTGACCTAAAATATTAATGTTATGGTTTATTACAGATGACGTAACTACTGCTTGGAAATTTCAGTCAAAGTAAAATCATCACAGTGCACAAACAGCATCCCCAAATTGCTGTCCGCCATGATGCTGGAACAGAAATTGAAATAAATGATTTCCCAAAATGTCTAGAACCTGTTCCTGTTCCACATCGAACAAGCTGAATGTGTCAGAGTCTGTCTGCCTCATGAAATTCCACCCTAACTAACGGATGGTCAAAGTTCTGTGTTAAAAAATAAATAAAAAAGACATGCTTTTGAGATACTGATTTGTTACATGTGTTCATAGAATGATGTTTTCGCTTATGAGTTTTAATGAATGCATTTGTACTGTGGGCTAGGTTTTGAGATGTACAGGTGTTGTGTTTTTTTGAGATTTTTCATACAAACTTTTGCACTCCATAACATTAATTAAAAAATCTAATTGATGCCTATGATTGATACGTTTTGTGTCTAATTTAAAGCTATTAATATGCTTCAATATTAACAAAATTGAGTTATTAATCAAATTGATTAATCTTGTTATATAATTTATTTATTAATGTTTGTATATATTTTTACTTGATTGATTACTGTCTTTTTAAAATGATGTTATAATGTGCTGCTGATGCATTTATTTGCAGTGTGGTTTCAAATCCTATTCTGCTTTGATAGTGGGTCCCTGTCCAGAATCAATAGTCTAGCGTACAGCTGTGGCCAAAAATTTTGCTACATAAAGTCAAATGAAACCAGCTGAATAATGTTACATTAACATATTGAATCTCATACTGCTTTGTAGTTTTCCATATACTTAACAAAGAACTGACAAAAATTTAAACGTGACATTTTTAAATCTAACATGAAATACTGTACTATTATTATGGCTTGTGGTAGACTTTTACGACATCATTTTATAGTTTCTTATATAGTTTTCTTTTTTTTTAATTACTGTATGTCTCAATCCTAAAATTCTAGGTGATTTAAAATTATGGCCATAGCTGTATTATTTATAATTTTGATTTATAAGAAAACAGTAATTGCAACTTAGTACAGGTCTAAAATATTCAGGTTATCTTAACTAATTAAGTTTTCTGTTGTTTAGATTTTTGTATCTCATTTTCTGTTTCTGTCATCACAGCTGGGTTACTTTTTAAAATGATATTTAAAGCACCCCTGTGACCGCAACATAACTCTTTAAATATGTGTGATATATTAGTTTAGGAGGGGCCCTCGCCAGGTTTTTGTGGGCCCCAGGCAATGGACCTCCAGTGGGCCACCCCACCTTCACCCTCAAATAATAATACAAAAAAGTTCCATCAAAAAGGTTTTCCTATTTTTTTTTTATTTAATTAGTGTTCCCTCACTAAACCAGACATGTCTGGAGACATGAGTTTTTGCGATTTAAAAAAAAAACAAAAAACTTTTTTTTAATAAATTTGTACAGTGCAGGCCTATATAGTAAAATCAAATGAATACTGTAGCACTCTTAAGCCTATTGGTAACACAAAATGAATCATGCTGCTGCATTTTACACATTACTGTACAGTGTGAAAATAATAATAGATTTTTTTTTAATTTTTGGAAATTAATACAATAGTATCCCACCATGCACTGTATTTTATTTTAAAATAATGTGTTATGCCCCATATTACAGAAGTCCGTACTGATAAGAAGTAAAACCAGTATTTTCAAAAAAGTAAATGAGAACATACACACACACACACACATCTCAGGGGATTCTCATGAAGAAGATCACTCATCTGCATCTCAGCCATCTACTTCTGACTGTACAAGTACTACAGTGACCGAAACAGTAGTAATGCAGAAAATCGCAAACATTTTTAGAATTTTGAATGGGAGATAAAGTATCCGTGGCTTGTTAATCTAGACAATAAGATTTACTGTAATCTGTGTGAAAGAGCAGCTGGGCCAAAAAAAAAAAAAAAAAAATAAAGAAGCATATACACACGGATATACATACAGATTTTCAAGTATCTTCGCTTAAAAGACACAGACACTGCGATGCTGTTGCTGTTATTAGAATGCAGACAAATATGAAAACACACGTAGATGAAGACAACCCACAGTGCTTGGAATCCTGTCTCTCTGTCATGCAAACGGTCTCCTTTATATAAAAAGTGTGTCTGTGTTCATATGTATGTCTATACACAGCCAGAGATTGAGTTTAAACGTTCATAAAAATTTACCAAAATGCACATCCTTGGAGTGTATTAGCCTTTGTGTTAACAATAGTTTAGTATTTGATGGATAGGACATAAAATTTTGGGCATGTGCGTTTCAGGAAAGCATGAACACAAAAGGTAACGCAACCTGGATTGAGCTTCTTCCACTAATGCGTTCAATTGTTCTTGTGTCATCTTCGACCAGAGATAACCCTTGATTACAGTTTTTTTAGATTTTCTTTTTTGTAGTCTTTTCCTTCCATTTTTGACAGCCAGATGTGTGTTTCTTTTTATTTGGAGGTTCGACAGGTTTCATTTTTGATGGTTTAAAATTGTATAATTATAATAGGTGTTAAGGCATTATGTAGTAGCAGCTGGTGGTCAAAAAAATGAGACAGAAAAAAACAGAGGTCTTGGGGTCACCTTAAGCCACTAGCAGCAGAAGAATCTTATTATTATATTTTGACTTACAACACTTTTCATAGCTTCTTTTTTTATAATTTTTTTATTTAGTCATCACCAATGATTTTTTCCCCAGTTTTCTCCTTAATTTGGAATGCCCAATTATTGTTATTTTTATCCTGGTACACCGCTGCAAACCCCTGGTGATTTGGGCAACAGAGGCTGAAACACACGTCCTCCAAAACATACCAATCCGTCAGTTTTCTCACTGTGGATCCACAGTGAAGTCAGCAGACCTATTGTGCCGGAAGACAACACAGATCTGAATGGCTCCACTACAGACCCACAGGTGCCCTATCAGCCACATAGGTCACTGGTGCGTAGTGAACCGTGGATTCCCCTGCCGACCTAATCCCTCCTTACCCGGGCGGCGCTCAGCCAATTGTGTGCTGCCTCGTAGGAACCCTCGGTCACGGTCGGCAATGACATAACCTGGATTCAAACCTGCGATCTCCAGGCTATAAGGAGCATCCTGCACTGCCCTCAGAAACCCCTTCTCATAACTTCCTTAGGCTTTGCCCCAATTCAAAGCTGTTTAATGCATTTTCTCCACCAACCAGCAGAAAGAAATAAAACAGTAGCCCATGGTAATTTATTCTAATACTTAACTGTTCCACACTGCCAAATGTATGTTTAAAATACAGCATTGATATGTCATTTAGATTTCAAGACTATGTCTGTTTAACATACAGTGCCCTCCGAAAGTATTTCGACAGAGAGGTCTAACCTGTTATTTTTGCTTTACAGTCACTTTGGTAAAGGTTTATCTTGGTCTCATCTGTCCATCAAACTTTGTTCCAAAACTCTCCTGGCTCATCTTTGAACTTCCAAGCAAATTCTAATCTGGCTTTTCTGTTCTTGGTGCTGATGAAAGGTTTACATCTTGCAGTGTAGCCTTTCTACTTCTGCTGTCTCAGTCTTCTGCGAACTGTGGATTTTGTTACCTTCACCCCTGCACTCTGGAGGTTGTTGGTGATTTCACTGACAGCTCTGATAATTTTTCTGTCATCATGTTGTTCTTGACCGACCCAGTCTTGGCTGATTGGTAATTATATCTGTTGTTTCTTTCTTCTTCAGTATATTCCAAATTGTTGATTTGGGTATGCCCAATTTCTGTGCTTTGGTTCTGATTGAGTTTTTGGTTTCTTTCAAAATCCTTCAAAATTCCCTGCTTTTCTTTAACAGAAAGTTATTTGGTTTTCATATTGGTTTTCATATTGATTTTCAAGTACGGACTCCAAACACTGATGTCAAAGCGAGACAGGTTGATAGGATGTTCACAGCTCTTGTATGAGTGCCTAATTACCCAACAACAAACACCTGACCAACAAGAGACACCTGTCAGCCAACTGTCCCAATACTTTTGCTCCTTCAAAGTAGAGAGGTTCAACACTATCAGTTTGTTAATTGACCCAAAAGGGTAGAACTGAATTGACTTTGAGTTCATAGTGAAAATCCCAGTTTAGACTGTCCCAATACTTTTGGAAGGCACTGTACTTTGCATAAAATATTTTCTAAACAAAGTTGTTAAAGCAGGTGAAAGTCAGACAAAATCAAGTACACCCTGTCAACTTAATTTGTTAGACTTAATAAATGGCCAACAAAATAATTAGATACAGTTCTGCACATATAAAACATATCTATGCAATATAAAATAAGCAATTAAGACAAACCTTAGTTCTGGAGCAAGGTACATTACTCAGCTATACCTTGAAGCAAAGGTGGCTGATGCAAAACCTCCTCCCAAAAGTAATTAAAAAAAAAACAAAGTTGATCTAGATTTATAAAAAAACAAACAAAAAAAACCTTCCCATTGCTCCCAGTGTTGTATGTGTGACTGACTGTAGGGGAATAATTGCATAGAACCATTCCTGTACCTTTTTGTTGCTACTCTGTACTAAAATTATTCACAGAGTTATATGCTTTAAAGAATTTTGAGTTTATGATCTAATAAGTTTATAGAAATGAAGTAAATGTATTAAACTGCAGGTACGTGTAGCTGAAAAACAAACTGTGGGTGGTGTGACAAAAGGAACATGGCTCCAGCTTATCTTGATCAGGGCGAACCCACCTTTCCACCTAACCTTTATTGTACTGCCTTGTAAATACCTGTCCCCCTTTCTTTGTTACTCTTGCTCTAGCTTATTGGTTGAAAGGGAAACCACCCTGTCTCTCTGTAAAGGTATAATAACTGTATGCTAACTCTTGTAGGGGAATAATTGCATAGAACCATTCCTGTACATGTTTGTTGCTACCCTGTACTATAATTATTCACTGAGTTATATGTTTTAAAATATTTTGAGTTTGTGATCTATTAAGTTTATAGAAATAAACTTAATGTATTAAACTGTAGAGACCTAAAAAAAACTGGGAACCAAACTGTGGGTGGTGGGACGAAAGGAACATGACATTCCACCTAAACTTTTATTGCATTACCACCTGCTGAGTTGACTTCTCACTACCTCGTAAATACCTGTCACCCCTGTTGTTAATTACCCCAACTAAGCTGGCTCTAGCTTATCGGTTGAAAGGGCAACCACCCTGTCTCTCTGTAAAGGTATAATAACTGTATGCTAACCCTGTATGGCAGAACACTGCTCGGGTTTCCTAGCGCTGATGTGCTGAGCTGTTCTCGTTTGCGCAAACTAATAAAGCTTTATATCTCTGAACACCTCGTGCAGTTGGCTCTTTTAGTTACGGACCTGAAAAGTTCCACAACATTTTGGCGTAGTTTTTCGGTGGGTAGCGCGAAGGATGAAATAGAAATGGTGGAAATGACAAATGACTGCTTCCTAACACAATTTGTGAAGGCACCCACTAGAGGGGAGGCATGCCTTGATTTAGTCTTTTCAAATAACGAAGATAGAATAACTAAAACAGAGGTCAGAGAACCACTGGCAAACTCAGACCACAACATGGTCTCATTTGAAGTGTTTTTTAAATCCCCAAAAGAAATGACTAAAGCTAAGGTTTACAATTTTAGAAAAGCAAACTATGAAGGTATGAAACAGAGACTAACAGAAGTAGATTGGAGTAAAATAGAGAAAACACCCACAGAAGAAGGATGGTTGTTCTTCAAAAATGTAGTACTAGAGGCACAAAACAATTATATCCCTAAAGTAGACAAATCTAAATGTAAAACTAAATTGCCAAAATGGTTTAATAGATCAATTAAAAAAAATATTCAGCGAAAAAAGGCACTTTACAGAGCATTAAAAAAGGACCAAAAAGAAAGTACGCAGAAAGAGTACACGGAACTGCAAACGCAAGTCAAAAAGGAAGTTAGAAAGGCCAAGAGAGAAATAGAAATGAACATTGCTAAGGGAGCTAAAACCAATTCCAAAATGTTTTTCCAATATTACAACAGCAAACGAACATTCAAAGAGGAGATTCAATGTTTAAGAGATACAAATGGCAAAAACGTTAGATGAAGAAAAAAAAATAGCAAATATATTAAATGATTACTTTTCACAAGTTTTTACAAAGGAAGATACTAACAACATGCCCCACATGTCATCCAGTGCCTATCCACTTTTAAATAACTTTAGCATAACTGAGGCAGAAGTGTTAAAGGGACTAGGAGCTCTTAAAATAAACAAATCCCCTGGGCCGGATGAGATCCTCCCAGTAGTACTCAAAGAAATGAAAGAAGTAATTTACAAACCGCTAACCAAGATCATGCAGCAGTCTCTTGACACAGGGGTGGTACCGACAGACTGGAAAATTGCAAACGTAATACCGATCCACAAAAAGGGAAACAAAAGTGAACCAGGTAACTACAGACCAGTAAGCCTGACTTCTATTATATGGAAACTATAATAAGATCCAAAATGGAAAATTACCTTTATGGTAACAGGGTCCTGGGAGACAGTCAACATGGTTTTAGGAAAGGGAGATCGTGTCTAACTAAATTGCTTGATTTTTTTGAGGATGCAACATCGATAATGGATAATTGCAAAGCATATGACATGGTTTATTTAGATTTCCAGAAAGCTTTTGACAAAGTCCCGCACAAAAGATTAATTCTCAAACTGAATGCAGTTGGGATTCAAGGAAACACATGTACATGGATTAGGGAGTGGTTAACATGTAGAAAACAGAAAGTACTGATTAGAGGAAAAACCTCAGAATGGAGTGTGGTAACCAGCGGTGTACCACAGGGATCAGTATTAGGTCCTCTGCTATTCCTAATCTACATTAATGATTTAGATTCTGGTATAGTAAGCAAACTTGTTAAATTTGCAGACGACACAAAAGTAGGAGGAGTGGCAAACACTGTTGCAGCAGCAAAGGTCATTCAAAATGATCTAGACAAGATTCAGAACTGGGCAGACACATGGCAAATGACATTTAATAGAGAAAAGTGTAAGGTACTGCACGCAGGAAATAAAAATGTACATTATAAATATCATATGGGAGATACTGAAATTGGAGAAGGAATCTATGAAAAAGACCTAGGAGTTTTTGTTGACTCAGAAATGTCATCTAGACAATGTGGGGAAGCTATAAAAAAGGCTAACAAGATGCTCGGATACATTGTGAAAAGTGTTGAATTTAAATCAAGGGAAGTAATGTTAAAACTGTACAATGCACTAGTAAGACCTCATCTTGAATATTGTGTTCAGTTCTGGTCACCTCGCTATAAAAAAGATATTGCTGCTCTAGAAAGAGTGCAAAGAAGAGTGACCAGAATTATTCTGGGCTTAAAAGGCATGTCATATGCAGACAGGCTAAAAGAATTGAATCTGTTCAGTCTTGAACAAAGAAGACTACGTGGCGACCTAATTCAAGCATTCAAAATTCTAAAAGGTATTGACAGTGTCGACCCAAGGGACTTTTTCAGCCTGAAAAAAGAAACAAGGACCAGGGGTCACAAATGAAGTTTAGACAAAGGGGCATTCAGAACAGAAAATAGGAGGCACTTTTTTACACAGAGAATTGTGAGGGCCTGGAATCAACTCCCCAGTAATGTTGTTGAAGCTGACACCCTGGGATCCTTCAAGAAGCTGCTTGATGAGATTTTGGGATCAATAAGCTACTAACAACCAAACGACCAAAATGGGACAAATGGCCTCCTCTCGTTTGTAAACTTTCTTATGTTCTTAAATGTGTTATATGTATGCAGAACAACATGGGAAGGGGTACTAGTGTTCCCATGTCCGCCTATCCCAAACCTAATCAGCTATTTGACCATATAATGATGGATTTTATTGAACTAACCCCATGTCAAGGGAAAAAGTATTTGAAAAGCAAATTGACAAAATTGTATGCTGAAGTTGGGCTGGCCTGGGGAACGGTACTACCTTTGGCTCTGATGTACATGAGGGGACACCCTCATGCTGCACATGGTTTGAGTCCCCATGAGGTTTTGACTGGTCACATTATGTGCATGCCTAATCAGTTGCCCCACACCAGACACCAGTTAACGCTCCAAGGCTGTGAGGATGAGCTCATGGCATACTGTGTCGCTATTAACGATGTGCTTAAGAATCTCTTTTCTAGGGTAAGAGTTGCCCTGCCCAACCCAACAGAAGGACCTGGATATAACGTCCACCCCAGTGAATCGGTGGTGATCAAGGTCCTTTGGAGGAAGTATTGGCACCAACAGCGCTGGACTGGACCATTCCAAGATATCTGACAACTCCCACCGCAATAAAGGTAGCAGAGAGGTCCACGTGGGTCCACGTCAGACACTGCAGGAAAATACTGCAAGATCCAGACCAAGATGTCTCCACTCAAGTTTCTCCCGGGACCAGTCACCATGCTCTTGAGCGCATGTCTCCTCACCCTGCTGCTCCTTGAGTCTCCCAGTACTAAAGCAAAAAGGAATACTCCTCATCAGTGGAGTGCTGAACACAATATAGACCATACAGTAATGCCTGGTGGTCTCTGTTGTGCCACACTACCAGGAACACTTTGAATTTCATCGAACTTTGCTATGTTTGTTCTCTAATGACACACTCAGCAGGGGAACCATTCCCCTTGTACCCAGTAGAAGTGTCAACAAACACCCTTCCACCTGCAATGACTATAGTTACGGCCTCCAGCATGGAAATGACACAACAGAGCTGTATGAACGAGATGGTGGATCTCCACAATCAGAAGCCAAAATGTATCCATGAACATTTTTAGAGGAGCCATGAATGTTTATACAGGAACTGATCGCAGCACCTCCGACTGTACAGTCAACCATGCTGACTGTTATTCGAATGATACTCTGAGTATACATGTACAGTGGTGTAAACAATTGGTTGGTGGGCCGAATTGAAACACACCATTAAGTCACACTGTCCCACGAACTGCCTGTTTCTCCAACAACACCCCCTTTGTTGGTGTTGGGGAAACAGGACAAATGGAATATTTACTGTTGTTTCACACTGCGAAACGTATGTGTAGACTTTTTAATAGCTATATATGTTTGTATACTCTGCCTAAAGAAACAGTGCACTAGAGCTACTGATTTCACTTTTAATATGCCCTTGCTTACCAGGGAAGGTGAATGCAATAACGAAGATGAGGAAGAATCCCTTTGCAGGATTGCAATTATCTGAGTTGTAATTATATTACAAAAGGAGGGAATGTAGGGGAATAATTGCATAGAACCATTCCTGTACATGTTTGTTGCTACCCTGTACTACAAATATTCACTGAGTTATATGTTTTAAAATATTTTGAGTTTGTGATCTATTAAGTTTATAGTAATAAACTTAATGTATTAAACTGCAGAGACCTGAAAACTGGGAACCAAACTGTGGGTGGTGGGACGAAAGGAACATGACATTCCACCTAAACTTTTATTGCATTACCACCTACGGAGTTGACTTCTCACTACCTCGTAAATACCTGTCCCCCCTGTTGTTAATTACCCCAACTGAGCTGGCTCCAGCTTATTGGTTGAAAGGGAAACCACCCTGTCTCTATGTAAAGGTATAATAACTGTATGCTAACCCTGTATGGCAGAACACTACTCGGGCTTCCTAGCACTGATGTGCTGAGCTGTTCTCGTTTGCGCAAATTAATAAAGCTTTATATCTCTGAACACCTGGTGCAGTTGACTCTTTTAGTTGCGGACCTGAAAAGTTCCATGACACTGACTGACAGAGAGAAGACACAGACAGAGAATTCTGGTGGATTAATAGTATTTTTCAGTAAAAAAAAAAACAAAACAAAACAAAAAAAACACTGTTTTATACAAGCATACTTACCTGCCCCAGAAGTTTAAGTTAACTTGACATAGATCTGAAAAGTCCACTGCAATGCACACATACACTTTAATTTAATGAAAACTAAAGATTTCTAACCCTAAAGGTTGCTTGAGTAGGATAGTTGGCACAGAAATTGTATATTTACTCATATTTGCAATTTTATTTCTGTATTATGTGGGCCCCACTTTGGGTCGCCTGGGTGCTGATGCCAGCCCTGAATGCAGCTGGTACACTAGAGTGTATCCATTAACATGTCCCTCTGCGGAAATTTTTAAAAAAGATACATTTGCTATGTGTGTGGTATTGCTTAGTGGTGTATTTCTTACATCCATTAGAGGCAGTGTTGCAGGGGAGACAGTTAATGGTTACACCCTGGTGTATCAGCTGTTCTTAGAGATGAGACTGTATTGAGGTGGTTGCTTTACAAAGTCATATGACGACTTAAACAGTAAATTACCTAAATAGCAACAATTGAAACCGCCTACCAATGTAATGAAAGTATCACTGGTATTTACAATGCAGCTTTTATTCCAGGAGCATATTCTTGCCACTTTAATCTGAAGTAAAAAATCCCCCTTACCCACGCTGGGAAGATCACATTTTCCCACTTGTAGCTAAAAGCTAATTGATTGTTAGGTTAGAATTTAGTTGAACAGTTTCACTATTATAAGAAGTAATTAGTTTATGTAATGCTTTGCACAGCATGTTTTTATGCTCTCATCAGACGATTAGGATAACAGAATTGTGTCTATTGTATTTAAGTGTTCTTTTGTACCTATATTTAAGTTGCTCTTTGTTTTCTCAAGACCTCACAAAGAAAGCTTCTCTAATTGTATACAAGAAAATCCAACTTCTAATTGTATTTCTACATGAAATATCACTAACATTCCCTAATGTAAAAAAGAAATGTAACTGCTATTATAAACCTGACTCTAACTGTTGCACCCAAGCTGTTAAAAAACAATTCTAGTCTATTCTCTGTTTATTCACATGCAGTGATCTAGTGATACAATGGAATCACTGTCAAGCATCACTTAAACAAATATAGGCTAAGAGAGGTTATGTGTGTGTCACATAGTGTAGCCCTGGTCCTAACCGCAACTCAGATTGCCTCCACATTTAAAATGACTGACAGAGAATGGTTTAAATGGTTACCTGCTTACAATGAGGGAGTTGACTGTAACAACAAGTAATTGTACACAGAGAAAGAACGGGCAGCCCCAATCAGGGCTAATTCACATCTGAAACCCTTACCAACTAATAAGGAGATCTAAACCAGAGCACCTTTTCAGCCTGAGAGGAAATACCTAACGTGAATGTCCTCCATAAATACCTGTAACATTTTGATTAGACCAGCCCTAAATTCTTGCTCCTCCACAAACTAATGAGAAATCCTTCCCAGGGCACCTACACTTTGACAATCACCGACTACTGTGAAACACAAGCAGCTTTAATAAGAACACGATTTTTAATGTAAATTAGATTTCAAATGTGAGTAAACACAAAGACCCTTTAAAACCTCAGTGGACCCCAATCAGAAGCCTTGATTCAAATACAGTAGCACTTGAGCTTTGGGGTGAGGCTACAGTGCTTGCATATCAACAATCAGTAAATGGCCACCTGGAACCAATGTTTCTTTCATCGTTTCTTTCATTTATCACATCCTAGCAGTTGTTTATCACAGCTGAAAGAGCCACTGAACCAGCACGTAGAATGATACATCGAACTTCAAAACTTCTTGCATCCTTTGGCTCCTCCAACTCTGCTGGGATATCATACAACCTATTTTATTTTATTTAAGCTATACTTAAATTGCATTGTAAAGATCCAGGATGCTGTGTTCCTTTACTTAAGCAGCCTTTAGTCTTTAAAGATCCCATGCCTAACCCTACATAATTAAATCACTGGAAAATATTCATTTAAAAGAGTGCTTGTTATGAAAGAAGTGTGTAGGAGTGCTGGAGTTCAAAGCAAAAAAAATCACAACATGTATAAATCCAGTCCACATAAACAAGCCTAAAGACATTGTAGCCAACATGAGAATTTCATAAATCTTATTTTTTTGTGCACTTGCATTTGATTATATTTCTCAAGTGCAGTTTTGAAACAACCACATATATTTCTATTTTAAAACATGGCAACTAGTACTACACTAAGTTTAACATATCTGTTTGCAAATCATGTTTTCAGACTTATTTCATGTTATTAATCAACCAGGTGCTTGACTCGCCTGCTTTCAGCCAGAATTATCATGCATGAGTAACATTTGACATTGGCTCTTGTTTGTTGGAATTTGCATTTCTTGATCTTGTTCTTTTTGTGTGTTTAACAATAAGCTGTGTGGTGGTATTACAACATGAAGTGTGACAATGTGTGAGTGATGCGCATAGACCGGATAAGTCAAATCTTCCAGTAAGTATGCTCTTTTTAGTTGAAGAAGCATTTGGTTCTGGTTCTGCACTACAGTCTTTTTGTTACAAAACCTTGTGCATTTTGTGGCCCCATTGTTGCATTGAAAATTGAAGGTTATAATGAGAAATAAGTCACTGTGGTGAATTTAATAATCGTAAATCTCGAAAAAACTATTCACTTCTAAATCTTTTGTAGTCATTTTTGTATTACTTTAGTATAAATACATGTTCATTTGGATTCATATGTTGTTTTTTTCTGACGTTATGTGAACGAAAAAACACACATTTGCTCGTTTTCCCATTGGAAATAGTGATATTTTGAAATATCACTGTCCTGGTCACAAAAGCAAAGTTTGTGGGGAATAATAGCCATTTTCTATACTTTTGAGGCATAAGCAATTAGGAAATAACACTCACTACCCAGGAACAAAAAATGTGTTACATAGTGTTATTAGTAGTAGTAGTAGCAGTCATATTTTCATTCTATAATTATTTTAAGATGACCCAAGAACAACAGAGCTCCACCTCTTCTTCCACCGCACAGAACTGGAATCAATTGTTAGCATTAATTGGCATATTGTGCAATAATGGATGGATATAGTTAACAAACAACATACCTGTAAATGTACAGCATTGCTTTAAATAAAGACTTTTGTTTGAATGTTTATAAGACATCCACATTTTATGACAATGTGTGTGTGTGTGTGTGTGTGTGTGTGTGTGTGTGTGTGTGTGTGTGTGTGTGTGTGTGTGTGTGTGTGTGTGTTAAGTGGATTCCAACGCAGCTGCACACCAGCAGTCACTGGCTTCTCGGAGCGGGTGGAGGGACTGGCAGATATGTACAGGAACATTAGGATGCTCAACTGGTCCTCCACCTATAGAACTGCCAGTGCATGAAGCTGCTCAGGAACCTTGTATATATTTTTACATACCACCCTGTTCTCAATCTTATATTCATATAGGCCTAAGGAACATACCGTTTCTTTTTGTTTTGTAGTGGAACCCCCCGTGTTCCCACATTTTCCACTTACATCTATAGACTACTTTAATTAAATACAACTTTTAAATGTTACGCATACCTATTTTTTAAGTAGTAAAAATAAGTAAATAATAAGTAAAAACTTAGTAGAAGATTTATTTTATATACTTTTATATATGTGTGTGTGTGTGTGTGTGTGTGTGTGTTAGAAAGGTAACAGGACACAAACAAGTAATAGGTGTTAATTCAGATGTGCGCGACAATAAGTTAATTCTTTTCTGTTGCTAATTATTTTAAATCTTCATGGCAACGCATGAAGCTCTCCTCATAATAATTGTTTTCTTCCTAATTACTAGGCAGACGCAGACATTTAAATATCCCCTCCCCTAAATTACTATGCATTGAGTAATCTGCATTGGTGCATTGGTTTCCTAAATCAGAACAGCACAGCAACGCATTTCCTGAAAAGTACGACAAAAACATTGTGAGGAAAACTGTCATGACTTGTCCATGTAAAGGCCATAAAATGTGTTATTTATTTCAAATCACTCATGCTGGAGTTTCCCAATTTGTAGACCACTTCACTATGTGGTGACCCAAAACCTATTCATGTAAAAACAAAGAAAGTACAATTCCAGCATTAGCTACACTTGCGCAGCATAAGAAGTTTGCTGTCTGCTATACTTGGATGGCAGAAAACCTAGCCAGGTTATCAGTTTATTGAAATCTTTACACATTATTTATACAGAACATATTAGTAATTATCTGCTGCATCAGTTCTCCTATTTATCTAGTTAATTGTTTTTAAGTGTCCTTATAGCGATTTCCTGGTTCAACCTTAATTGATTATCATTGTCTCATTAAGCCATTTGGCAATTTCTTTATTACAGGCACCTGACTGGCTAACAGGGAGTCAGTTTTAGAGGAGAGAGAAGGGTGTGTGTGTGTGTATATATACATACACACACACACACACACACACACACACACATAGTAATTCATGTGTATTATACAACAATGCAATTTTTTAACCTGCAAGCTATACGTTCATATTCAAGACATTTGTTGCTACAAGGTGTATGTCCTTTAAACTCTTGCTTCCCTGACCTTGTAGCTCTTTAGCTTGGTACATTGAAATACACCCATGTTGGAGTGACTGGCTTTTCATAACTCGGGTGCAGCTGTCATCTTGGAGGAATGATAAAACCTTTGTTTCTGCTTAGAAAACTGGTTTGAGCCTATATACAAACCATAATCAAACCAATTAAAACTTGTTATCAAACCATTTACTGTTGTTAAAAGTTACATGCTATAACTTTTGGTAAGTTTCACAGAATACATCATAACACCCAATTGGAACACATAGACTTTTTCTGATAATCATGCACCTTGTGTGAGGCAGTGAACACATTGTTCCAGTTAAATGGCACAAGCTCTTATTGTTTCATCAGCCTTTGTTCCTTTTCATTATACAACCCGTTACTTATGCTTCCCATTTAAATGGTGAAAGAAGTGAGAAATCATTGAAACTGTCTGTAAACATTGTGTGATTTTCCTGCATTTAATGTAAGCTCTGAATCAACGCAGGATTAATAAACTCTTAAAGTTAAGCTGTACATAACTGGTGCACATCAGCAGTTTGCCATCACCAGCCTCATAGGTGGTGTGTGAGTCTTTTGTTTTTGGGAGGCTAGTATTCCATATTTTCCCCCTGCATTTATTGTACAGAAGATACACACACACACACACACACACACACACACACACACACACACACACATATATATATATATATATATATATATATATATATATATATATATATATAATATATATATATATGTAAGACGTTTTTTTTTCCCCCAACATAAGGTGGCCAAACAAATGAAGTTTAACATGGCACTAGCTTGTACTTTAAACCGTGTTATGCCCATTTAAGCAAATTAGAACAACATTAAGGATAATAAACTGCACTGTTTTTTAAAACCTTTAAATCCGTTAACCTGTTCTGCAGTCCTACAGTACCTACACCAATTTAGAACACCATTTCCATCACTTCAGACCAATTTAAATCAATTATTAATACTGACTAATAAGCTTCTAAACACGCACACTGACTATCGTATATAATCAAGGGGCATGCAACGTATTTCATAATGTATAAATAAATGAATAAATAAATAACTGCACTCTTACCGTAATCTTTTGATACAGTAAAATAATCTATATGGGCCCAGATAGGTGGAAGAATTGATATTAAACCAGTCAAGCATTGTCTTCTCCAATGACATTGAAATGCAACTAAATCTTGTATCTCAGTCTAAAGTTTGGATTTTGATATCTAGCGGTCTGGCGGTTGCGCATTAGAAACACAAGAAATAGATTTGTTAGACCTGCTATGCCCTCTTGCGGGGGAAAAAAAAAACAAAAAACATCAATCTTCTCTCACAATATTTTTTGTGTTCTTCAGAACAGTTTCTTGTGAGTGTTTGGGCAATTTATTTTGTGAAAGGCTTAGTCTCCCCAAGCCTTTTACATGCGCCGCCCATGACGAGTCTTTCTGTTTGGCCTAGTGATGCGTGGGTATAGCGCTTTGCTGCCTGTGAGACTTGAGCAAAACTCATAGCATTGTTCTTAAATATAACATCTTGTTATCTGGGTTTCTGCTGACATTGTTGAAGTGAAGATGAAATGCAAATGTGCTTTGTCTCACACCATGCATTATGCTAGAGAAATAAGACCAAATTTGGTCAAGGAAATTATGTAAGCTAACTGTATACTTGTGCTGAACAAAATAATTTATTTGCTCAGCTCAATAACATCTACACTGATGCCAGCTCAGACATTGCACTTTCTAATGCGTATTGTATGCTAAATGTGTTCTTGATGAATTGATTTTTAAGTAAAAATCTTTCTGATTTCAAGACTAATTAATTATTTAACAAGAAATCAAGCCTCTTACTATAGTTTATATTAAAGGAGTGCTAGGCAAGGCTTTACAGTCTTATTAACATTAACAGTATCACTGGTCCCTTGTATTATGTGAAAACCCGTCAGATACACTTCTGCATCCTGGTTTCATCTTCGTCTATAAAGCATGTTTTAAACACCAGATGGATTTGTCAATTTACGGTGCCTTACCAACCTTCTTCAAGACAACTGGTCTGATTGCAGCTAGACCATTTGAGTCAGTTTGCAACCGCAACACAAGATCAGGTACCATGAGGCAGACATGCACTTTCATATATGCATATTCTAATTGAAAAGTTAAAAAATAACAGGGGAGGTCTGTGTTGACTGTTTGGCGCATGCATGTTTCTGCAGGAAGAGAACAGCAACCCATAAGTTTTGCTTGCCAGTCATGGTGATGACACGGAGAGGAGGGACGAGGGGGTGAGTTCTCTTCCTCTCTCTGAATGGTTCGGAGGCAGGCCTTGGGGGATTGCTGGGCCTATAAAATAACGCTCTGTTGTTCCCTCAGGTCTGCCCTAATAGGATGACAAACGAGTGAGCGGAATCTCTTTTTCCAGACCGGAGAACGAAAACAAAAATAATTAAAATAAAATAAAATAAATATAGGGGTAGCGGAGAAACCTTGGGCAGGCCCCAAAAGTATAGACCGTAGTCTGAGGGAACGATGGAGTGTAGGACGGAGACCCGGACTGTGCAGGTAGCGACAGTGGGCGGAAACGATGCAGAGTACAGCACCTTTATTTTGTAGTTTTGTTAACAGTGTTTTATTTGCCCTTTTTCTTTGTGCCTTTTGTTTCCATTATTATTTTGAGCACTTGTATGTGCACTGGACTGTACACCAGTATTGGTAACCCTGTGGTCCTGTTTACTGTAGTAAACTGCAGTATTCAGGCCACACACACAACAGCGCCCTCTGCAGGTAAAAATAAATCTGCACCTGAGCAGCTTTAGAAATAAAGTTTTGTGTGTCAGTGAATTGCCCACCACCCTTCCGAAACATGTCTTTAAATGAATTGCAGGCTTTAAAGAAATCTCTTAATTTTCTGTGAAGTCCAAACTGTATTATTTGTTCATCGATTACCTACAGTCTGAATGTTGCAGCTCTCAAATGAATGCTGTTAAATTTTAGTAAAGAAGAATTACAGTCCCCATACAACATGAACACTGGCACTTCTAACAAATTAGCACGAGCGAACTTTTTTTTTTTTTTAAACTATCCTGCCAGCTTCTGAAATCTCTATAGACGAACAGTCACACCAAAGCCTTCTTTAGAATAATACAAAAAAAAAAAAAAACTGTTCATCTTGTGAGTTGAGTAGAAGGGTTCAGCAAACCTCACTTTGGTTCATGTACATTCAAGTTTCAATTCTCTAAAAGCTAGTTAAGCAGATCTAATGATGCTGCAGTCAATCCATTTCTAAGTAGTCCAAACTGAAAGATCAGTTTAGGGTCATCTTTTAGTAAAGCCATTTGAGAAAATACAGTACTCTCTCCATGTCTGCGTTAGATATTTGAGACACTGGCAAGGCTCAAAGTTTAAAGCATGTCTAAGTAGTGTTTTTAGGTTTCCTACAAAGTCAGTAAAGTGGCGGGGTTCCTGTAAACTTAAGGCATAATTTTTAAATGTCCTCAAAATAAGCAACTTGGTATGTGTTTGAACTATCAGAACCATCTTAAAGCGAGCTGCTTCAGGTGTCATTTTCAAGCATTTGTGTAGATTAAAGAGTAAGCAGCAGGGTTATGAAAAATAGAGTGTTTCACATCCCCACGTGTTGCTGCAACTGTTTAAACAACATACATGTAATTTTCCTAAACATTTTTTACACTTACAAAGTTACAGTCGGTTTCAAAGCCCACATTGTCAAACAGGTATCACAGCAATAAAGATTCATGATGTGGTACGCACTTGTTATGCTTTTTTATTATTATTGCTCTTCCTGCAGTATATTTAGAGGACAGATCTCAAACCCCAGTGCACTAGAGTGGCCATTTAGAAAAAAGCTTTGAAAGAGACTGTAAAGTTATTTGTAAAAAGTTGTCAAGATGTTAACAATGAAAAGAACAATTACAGGTACATTATTTAAACAGTTGTATTTTTTGGAACCCTGCTACTTACTCTTTAAATCACTCCAATATTGAGTTCCCACCATTGTTTCTAACATCTTGTTTTTACTTTGCTTTTAACTAGTCTGGAGAATCCTACTGTTCTTTACTGAACCTACCTTTAAACTCTTGTCAACTGCATCTACTCTTTCTGTATCTGTAAATTCAGAAGGCTGATCAGTGCCAGCACTCAGGATTCACCAACAAGTTTAAAAGCCAGGTAAAGGAAGTTTAGATAGAAATGGCATTTCAAAATTGAAATGTAACAGAAACCCAGAACCAGAATGACTGCAACACAATGAAATAGTAAAGAAATGTTTGTATTCATGTTCTGTTACACAATTAACAATGTCACCTAATAGAAAGACAATATTGAAAACCAGAATAAAATTACCATAAAAATTGTTTCATAGGTCGCACTGGCTTAAAAGTTACTCTCCCTTTTTGAGCTTTAGGAAAACACATTTTTTACATTTAAAATACTTTTTTTGCAATTAATTTTTTTCCTACATGCTCAACACTGACAAAGATACACATATTTAGTTTCGAAATAACCCTTGTTTGTAACATTTTATTCCAGTAATTTGTGTTTCATATTTAAACTGCTAGAAAAACTATTGTTTAATTACCGGAGTAATAATTACCAGAGTGTAAAATCAAGTTATACATCCCACTTTACATCTGTATTAAATTACCGGTATTTTATTTTAGATTATCAAGTACCCAAAATAGTTCAAGAACATATCATATTTTAATCTTTTAATGAATATTTATTTCTAAAACCCTAGAAAATAATTCCAGTGCATTGACTTTTACAAATTTGTTGTATTAATTCAAATTTAAAAGAAACTGTTAAACAGTGTGCTTGCATCAATTAAAAAAGCAAAATAAATAAATAAACTAAACTTTGGACTATCTAATAACAAGTAAACAAAACTTTAGTGTTGCATATGGTGCAGTACAATTGCATTCAATGTTGAACAAGTTACTGTATGTACTAAAGTCATTCAAACAAAATGTTTTCTACATCGGACCATAAACACTTCCCTCCTCTCAGCTCTTTTTTCTTTCTCCATTTTAAGTTTGTCCTTGTTTTTTTCAGCATTGCGATTAGCATGTATTTCAACAAATTCACCAATGCGCAATTTCAAACCTCTTGTAGCATTTTCAGTTTTTGTCTGACTGTCCTGCTTTATTTACTTTAAAACATAATTAGTGGTTTTGTGTCTCTACCTAGCAACATGATTTGAATGCCGTAGATCCTGAAAAAAAAAACATTGGGTTGTTGACAGGTAAATCTGTGTGAGCCATAACTGTGGCATTGGGTTGTTGACAGGTAAATCTGTGTGAGCCATAACTGTGGCTGTAGTAATCCCATAGACACACCGGTGCATACGTTGCACCGGTGTATTAGTTGCTCCACCCTTTTAAGGGCCCTGCAAAAATGCCTGGAAAATCGACTTGTACAATGTTTTTATGGTAAAAAGCTCCATAAAGACCCAAGGCATGGAGAACAAGAATGACATTATTTATACAGCAACCTCGGTCACATGACAACATTACAATTGATAAGTTAAAACTCTGACAGGTTAAGCAAACATCTGTTAATGTCTCACACTGTGACTGCTAAATTAATCACCGTAATGTATGTTTAATGTATTCTGCTCTAATGATAGATTTCATCCAAAGGGACCACCTACTGCTAGCATCATCATGAAGAGTTCTTGAATTCTTCATTTTCTTCCATGTTCTGTGAGAATGCGCTGCAGGGTTTCAATAGGCTAAGAGGCTAAACAACCAAGAGCTTGAAGTGGCTTGGTGGGACAATATAATCAAATTACTGTGACAATAAAGTACTAGGTAGGAACATGAATAGTTAGGTATTCTTTTTTGGTGCAAAGGCTTTGATTATTACACACCAAGCTAATATTGTCCAGATAGAATGAGGTGATTTCTTCCTAAAATATTCTACAGTGGTTCGTTAAGGGCACGGTTATGTTATCTCTCTAACATTGCAAATTCACAAGATAAATCTCAGAATTTGGACATTTCAAATCATATGATTTGAAAGAGGAAGCCTGCTCAGTTCGAACTCTTCTCCAGAGAAGATCACAGCAAACAAACATTCAGACGAATTCAGTAAAAGCATGAATGCAGGGTAAGTAGTGCACATAAAGTTGCCCATCTTGACTGGGAAGCTTTAGTTGACTGAATCCATGTCTTATATTCTTCTGGTGGCTAAATAGGAACTTTTTTTTTCATGAGATACTATACTCTATGGAAACAAAATCAAATATTAAAACCTGAAACAACACCTCCACACACACACACACACACACACACATATATATATTATACAAGGTTTGACTAGGAGGTGAATTCCATAGTATAGGATAACGAGGGTCACAGAGCATTGCTGTATTTGGGGATTTGAGTCAAGCCTAGTTCAGAGTTTACCTGCAACTTTCTAGTCAAGAGAGAAATGTGCAGCCAGCTAAAACAGTCAATTAAAAAAATTCATTACGTCTTTGAAAATGAAGGAAAGGTCAATAGATTATGAAGATATTCAGACGTTTTACCAATTATGGTATATAAGTATGTTTGAAAATGTGTTAGATGTTTTGTGTGGAGAGAGCCAATTCAACACATTATATTAGCTAATGTTGAGTGCTAGAAGACGCTCCAGCAATAAAATATCCAATTTAGGCAATATGCTCTCGGAGCCCTTTCCATATATCCCATTGAACTGTGAAACATGATTTGCTGTGATACATAAAACTGAGTCTGGAGTTAAGTTGCAAGGAGTCAGTGTGGGTTTAAAGTTAAAGATCTACAGTGGCTGGTGCACCTGGCCACTGCTGAAATACATTGGCAAATCAAGATGGGGGTTGAGGCTTCTCTGACCCATCTTTGAACAGTTCAGTCTTCAACTTCAATGACTTACATCAGAAGCACCGACTTAATCAGCATAACATTTCAAAAGATGAGCCTTTTGCTTCCTTCTGATGGATGCCGGCATAAGAGTGCCTGCAGAGTTCAGCAGTTGCTTTGAAGTTTGCTACGGCATAACTTTGCCACTGAGAATAAAACACTTTAGGTTATTATCATAACCCTGGTTCCTTGTAATTGAAATGTGACCATTACCTAAAATATAACTCTCTTATTGCGTGAATTACCTCAGCCACTGCAGAGTTAAACGAGGCAGTCTTCCCAGCAACAACGAGTGGAAGCGACAGCGAGTGGGAGAAGTACAGGCGTGGAAAAGTACAGAGCAGTTTCGAAGCAGAAAGGAGAATTTGCATCTTGAATTGCTTTAATCAGAAAACAGAGGACATTGGGGAAACACAGCAGCAGCTCAAAGTCAAACAGCCGCGTGTGTTTTTCTGATAACAAACAAGCTGAAACTCGGAGCAGCTGATTCAAATTCAGCGCCGTTTTGAGACACGGGCGAGGGGAGGAGCCGACAGCACAGCAGAACAACGCAGTTAAACGAGGCAGTCTTCCCAGCGACAGCGAGTGGAAGCAACAGCGAGTGGGAGAAGTACAGGCGTGGAAAAGTACAGAGCAGTTTCGAAGCAGAAAGGAGAAATTGCATCTTGAATTGCTTTAATCAGAAAACAGAGGACATTGGGGAAACACAGCAGCAGCTCAAAGTCAAACAGCCGCGTGTGTTTTTCTGATAACAAACAAGCTGAAACTCGGAGCAGCTGATTCAAATTCAGCGCCGTTTTGAGACACGGGCGAGGGGAGGAGCCGACAGCACAGCAGAACAACGCAGTTAAACGAGGCAGTCTTCCCAGCGACAGCGAGTGGAAGCGACAGCGAGTGGGAGAAGTACAGGCGTGGAAAAGTACAGAGCAGTTTCGAAGCAGTTTGAAAGCAGGTTGACGGCTGCAGAAGAAACTAAACTTCACAAAAAAAAAAAAAAAAAAAAAAAAAAAAAACCTCAACATGGTCTTCAAGCCAGTAATCTGTGACACCTGCTTGATGTGGGAAATCCGAGAAAACCCAGCGGAGCTAAACCAAGTGTGCGTAAAGTGCCGCACGATCCAGGATTTGCATAAACTAGTAAGTATGCTAGAAATGGAGCTGGAAGAAGTGAGACAGCAACAGGATCTTGAGGAACTGGCACACCCACAATTCATGGAAGTCTGCATCACCCCTAACAGACTGAAAGCCACCAGGGAGATAGAAGGTCAGAACAGCTGGGTTCAGGTAGGCAGAAGCAGGGAAAAAAAGAAACTTCGTCAAACACAACCACCAGAAATCAAAACAACCAACAGATTTGAGTCACTTCAGAATTTTGATGAGCAGAACCAACAACAAGAGAATGAAAGGAACAACATCCAGGACCCTATTGACAGTGGTGACCAGACAGCAAAAAGAAGGGAGGTCATGATTGTTGGGGACTCCATATTGAGAAACACAGCAAGTTCAATTCGCAGTTTGGACCCCCTTACTACAACAGTGTGCTGCCTTCCGGGAGCCTCGGTCAAGCACATCACTGAGAACGTGGACAGGCTCCTAGAACGAACAGGAGACGACCCAGTAGTAGTCGTCCACATCGGTACAAACAACATTGGAAGAGACAGACCAAAATCCCTGCAAAACAAATTCAGAGAGCTAGGAAGGAAATTAAAAGAGAAAACCAAAACTGTGGTATTTTCTGGTATACTACCCGCACCTTGCAAAGGACCATATGGACAGCTGGAAATAATTAATCAAAACGAATGGCTGAAGACGTGGTGCACACGGGAAGGCTTCACCTATCTTGATCATTGGACCACATTCTACAACGAGGACTATCTGTATAGACGGGATGGACTGCATTTAAATAACAAGGGAACTAGTCTACTCGGAGAAAAGATCCTCGAGCAGGTTCGGAAGCATTTAAACTAGAAAGGAAGGGGGGAGAAATCAACAAAAAAACAGAAGGGAGACCGCATCAAAACAAGAACAACAACTCAGGTAAGACAACCATTAAATGTATTTATCTAAATGCTAGAAGTATCAGAAACAAAATTCTAGAACTTGAAGCTACTGCACTAACAGGTAACTATGATGTGATAGGTGTTACAGAAACTTGGTTATCTGAGAGTGATGGGGACGAATATAATATTTGTGGGTATACACTGTATAGGAAAGACAGGCAGGACAGAAGAGGAGGAGGGGTAGCGCTATACATAAGAAACAGTCTTGAAGCCCAGGTGTTAAACCTGGACAAAGAAAATAAAACCGAATCAATATGGGTCAGAATAACGGACAAAAATTCAAAAGGCATAATAATAGGAGCATGCTATAGACCGCCAGATTCAGACGGTGAGCACAATAATCTGTTATACAATGACATTAGAAATGTGTGTAGCAAAGGAGAAGCCATACTAATGGGGGATTTCAACTTCCCCCAAATAAAATGGGAAAACCCGGTGGGTAGCGCGAAGGATGAAATAGAAATGGTGGAAATGACAAATGACTGCTTCCTAACACAATTTGTGAAGGCACCCACTAGAGGGGAGGCATGCCTTGATTTAGTCTTTTCAAATAACGAAGATAGAATAACTAAAACAGAGGTCAGAGAACCACTGGCAAACTCAGACCACAACATGGTCTCATTTGAAGTGTTTTTTAAATCCCCAAAAGTAAAGACTAAAGTTAAGGTTTACAATTTTAGAAAAGCAAACTATGAAGGCATGAAACAGAGACTAACAGAAGTAGATTGGAGTAAAATAGAGAAAACACCCACAGAAGAAGGATGGTTGTTCTTCAAAAATGTAGTACTAGAGGCGCAAAACAATTACATCCCTAAAGTAGACAAATCTAAATGTAAAACTAAATTGCCAAAATGGTTT
Source organism: Polyodon spathula (assembly GCF_017654505.1). Taxonomy (NCBI): domain Eukaryota; kingdom Metazoa; phylum Chordata; class Actinopteri; order Acipenseriformes; family Polyodontidae; genus Polyodon; species Polyodon spathula. Next base: position 14,870,269 of record NC_054554.1, read on the forward strand.
AATAGATCAATTAAAAAAAATATTCAGTGAAAAAAGGCACTTTACAGAGCGTTAAAAAAGGACCAAAAAGAAAGTACGCAGAAAGAGTACACAGAACTGCAAACGCAAGTCAAAAAGGAAGTTAGAAAGGCCAAGAGAGAAATAGAAATGAACATTGCTAAGGGAGCTAAAACCAATTCCAAAATGTTTTTTCCAATATTACAACAGCAAGAGAACATTCAAAGAGGAGATTAAATGTTTAAGAGATACAAATGGCAAAATCGTAGAGGAAGAAAAAAAAATAGCAAATATGTTAAATGATTACTTTTCACAAGTTTTTACAAAGGAAGATACTGACAACATGCCCCACATGTCATCCAGTTCCTATCCAGTTTTAAATAACTTTAGCATAACTGAGGCAGAAGTGTTAAAGGGACTAGGAGCTCTTAAAATAAACAAATCCCCTGGGCCGGATGAGATCCTCCCAGTAGTACTCAAAGAAATGAAAGAAGTTATTTACAAACCGCTAACCAAGATCATGCAGCAGTCTCTTGACACAGGGGTGGTACCGACAGACTGGAAAATTGCAAACGTAATACCGATCCACAAAAAGGGAAACAAAACTGAACCAGGTAACTACAGACCAGTAAGCCTGACTTCTATTATATGCAAACTTATGGAAACTATAATAAGATCCAAAATGGAAAATTACCTATATGGTAACAGGGTACTGGGAGACAGTCAACATGGTTTTAGGAAAGGGAGATCGTGCCTAACTAACTTGCTTGATTTTTTTGAGGATGCAACATCGATAATGGATAATTGCAAAGCATATGACATGGTTTATTTAGATTTCCAGAAAGCTTTTGACAAAGTCCCGCACAAAAGATTAATTCTCAAACTGAACGCAGTTGGGATTCAAGGAAACACATGTACATGGATTAGGGAGTGGTTAACATGTAGAAAACAGAAAGTACTGATTAGAGGAAAAACCTCAGAATGGAGTGTGGTAACCAGCGGTGTACCACAGGGATCAGTATTAGGTCCTCTGCTATTCCTAATCTACATTAATGATTTAGATTCTGGTATAGTAAGCAAACTTGTTAAATTTGCAGACGACACAAAAGTAGGAGGAGTGGCAAACACTGTTGCAGCAGCAAAGGTCATTCAAAATGATCTAGACAAGATTCAGAACTGGGCAGACACATGGCAAATTACATTTAATAGAGAAAAGTGTAAGGTACTGCACGCAGGAAATAAAAATGTACATTATAAATATCATATGGGAGATATTGAAATTGGAGAAGGAATCTATGAAAAAGACCTAGGAGTTTTTGTTGACTCAGAAATGTCTTCATCTAGACAATGTGGGGAAGCTATAAAAAAGGCTAACAAGATGCTTGGATACATTGTGAAAAGTGTTGAATTTAAATCAAGGGAAGTAATGTTAAAACTGTACAATGCACTAGTAAGACCTCATCTTGAATATTGTGTTCAGTTCTGGTCACCTCGCTATAAAAAAGATATTGCTGCTCTAGAAAGAGTGCAAAGAAGAGCGACCAGAATTATTCCGGGCTTAAAAGGCATGTCATATGCAGACAGGCTAAAAAAATTGAATCTGTTCAGTCTTGAACAAAGAAGATTACGTGGCGACCTAATTCAAGCATTCAAAATTCTAAAAGGTTTTGACAGTGTCGACCCAAGGGACTTTTTCAGCCTGAAAAAAGAAATAAGGACCAGGGGTCACAAATGGAGTTTAGAAAAAGGGGCATTCAGAACAGAAAATAGGAGACACTTTTTTACACAGAGAATTGTGAGGGTCTGGAATCAACTCCCCAGTAATGTTGTTGAAGCTGACACCCTGGGATCCTTCAAGAAGCTGCTTGATGAGATTTTGGGATCAATAAGCTACTAACAACCAAACGAGCAAGATGGGCCGAATGGCCTCCTCTCGTTTGTAAACTTTCTTATGTTCTTATGTTCTAACCCTGTTGTTGTTGAACAATATATGCTTTAGTAAATTAAATTGTACGTTACTTTAATGTGCCAGTACAAGTTGAACCATTTGGGAACTGCTGTGCTTTATTAAAATATTTTTAAAACTATTTAATAGCTTATTTCATATGTGTTACACACACGGTGCACTTAAATCAACGTGGGTTTTATTTCATAGGGAGGTCACTCATCACAATAATATTTTCCTCATAGCTCTCAGTCTCAGATCAGGTGACACAGGTTGAAATGTCATTAAAGACAATAGGGGGTTATGGCCAGTGTTGTAGTCCTAAATCTAAAATTACTGGAAAGCCATTTAAAATATAGATTTTTCTAACACAAATGACTAGAATTCACATTTTATTTGTACACTGAGCTGGCAGGAACATGTATTTTAATATGTAATGCGTGCATCTCCCATGCAACATTGAGGCTACTCCCAGAGTGCTGTTTCTCCTGTCAGATTTGGTCTGTTTTGAAAGCATCTAGCAGGTTAGTGTTGTCTTTGGTGTTTTGGTTATTTTTTTGGATATTTTTATCATGCACGTTTTTTTTGTTTTTTTTTTTCTATTCTGTTCTATTATGTAATCTCCAGCACAGAACTTCAATCACCACGTTGCATATGACATGGTTTATTTAGATTTCCAGAAAGCTTTTGACAAAGTCCCGCAGAAAAGATTAATTCTCAAACTGAACACAGTAGGGATTCAAGGAAATGCATGTACATGGATTAGGGAGTGGTTAACATGTAGAAAACAGAAAGTACTGATTAGAGGAAAAACCTCAGAATGGAGTGTGGTAACCAGCAGTGTACCACAGGGATCAGTATTAGGTCCTCTGCTATTCCTAATCTACATTAATGATTTAGATTCTGGTATAGTAAGCAAACTTGTTAAATTTGCAGACGACACAAAAGTAGTAGGAGTGGCAAACACTGTTGCAGCAGCAAAGGTCATTCAAAATGATCTAGACAAGATTCAGAACTGGGCAGACACATGGCAAATGACATTTAATAGAGAAAAGTGTAAGGTACTGCACGCAGGAAATAAAAATGTACATTATAAATATCATATGGGAGATATTGAAATTGGAGAAGGAATCTATGAAAAAGACCTAGGAGTTTTTGTTGACTCAGAAATGTCTTCATCTAGACAATGTGGGGAAGCTATAAAAAAGGCTAACAAGATGCTTGGATACATTGTGAAAAGTGTTGAATTTAAATCAAGGGAAGTAATGTTAAAACTGTACAATGCACTAGTAAGACCTCATCTTGAATATTGTGTGCAGTTCTGGTCACCGCGCTATAAAAAAGATATTGCTGCTCTAGAAAGAGTGCAAAGAAGAGCGACCAGAATTATTCCGGGCTTAAAAGGCATGTCATATGCAGACAGGCTAAAAGAATTGAATCTGTTCAGTCTTGAACAAAGAAGACTACGTGGCGACCTAATTCAAGCATTCAAAATTCTAAAAGGTATTGACAGTGTCGACCCAAGGGACTTTTTCAGCCTGAAAAAAGAAACAAGGACCAGGGGTCACAAATGGAGTTTAGACAAAGGGGCATTCAGAACAGAAAATAGGAGACACTTTTTTTACATAGAGCATTGTGAGGGTCTGGAATCAACTCCCCAGTAATGTTGTTGAAGCTGACACCCTGGGATCTTTCTTATGTTCTTATGTTCTTATGTTGTATATAACATAAGAACATAAGAACATAAGATCGTTTACAAACGAGAGGAGGCCATTCAGCCCATCTTGCTCGTTTGGTTGTTAGTAGCTTATTGATCCCAAAATCTCATCAAGCAGCTTCTTGAAGGATCCCAGGGTGTCAGCTTCAACAACATTACTGGGGAGTTGATTCCAGACCCTCACAATTCTCTGTGTAAAAAAGTGCCTCCTATTTTC